>NW_017307579.1:204318-225976 GCF_000935625.1 Nanorana parkeri | reverse complement strand
GTACAACTTCTAATAATGTCTTGTCTTGAATTGTATCGTAACGTCTTCCTTAAATTGTAAAGTGCTGCGCAAACTGTTGACGCTATATAAATCCTGCATAGTAATAATAATAATGTGTTGATGATATTTGGGCTTTTTCTGTCTTAGTGGCAATTGCACACCCTGTTTTTTGTACTGGTGTCAGAGGGACTGGAAGTGAAGTAAGAACAACCCAGTGGGCCACAGACAGAAATAAAAATCCAATAAATATTTTAACTGTTCTCAGTCTATTAAAATAAATGGTGTTATATTACAGCATTAGATAGTGCTTACAAGTCTGAGGATGGCTCTCTACCTAAATTCAGCGCTGACAAATGGGTTTAGATCCAATTACCCCTAGCTGACAGGAACCAAAAGGGTTAAACAAGGCCTAACCCTCTCTATAAAAGCCCCTCCTCCTGCTGACTTCCCCAGTCTTTTTGTTCCTGTCCCCCTAGGACAGGGTTGTTTGTATGTTACTGAGAAGTTTTTCTTTATTTGCCAACTGATTGATTTCGTATTGGCCTCAGGGGAGTTCAGCCTCTCTCCCCTGGGAAGTCTCCAATACTCGGCCCCGTGCAAGGGTGTCCCCTTGGGGAAGGACAAACTTTGTTTCCATGAGAGGAAGCCGGATTTTCCATATACTGTGCAGCCTGTCAGACAGGGAGGGTAAGACTGTTGTGGTTTCACTTACCTGCTGTGCTGTATGATGTCCTTTTCACCTTGGCCGGCTCCCCGCGGTCTTGTCTGTTTGTGATGTGTGGGCGAGACTTTGCCACGTCGGCCGATCTCTGTCGAGAATATTCAATCACAGAGTGAAAGGCCAGGGCGTTCTTTCACATCCATGGGATTACGAACTAGCTTATGTCTTTCCCCCCTTTACCATGATCATAGCAGTCCTTCAAAGGATGTGGAGGGAGAAGGTGGTGGTTATTGCTGTTATCCCACATTGGCCGAGACATCCATGTAACCTCTCTTGATGTCCCTCAGCATTCAGGAATCGGGGCAGATCCCAGTGACATCGGATCTCCTGTCTCAAGGGCCGGTCCGTCACCCGCATCCTCAGCACCTCTGTCTGACGGCCTGGCTGCTGAAATGGAAATGGAAAAGAAAATGACGGTAAGTATGATTACATTTTCCGTTTTTTCCTCTATTTTTAAAAAATGGTCCTGCTGCTCCAGATGATTAGATGAATCTCTATTTATTTGCATAGCATTGTACAGAACATGGTACGTTTTTCATAAAACATTGGGGCACCTTGAGATTTCGAAACTTCCTTCCTTCAGTGACTATGTGAAGATTTATTTTACAACCTATCATTGAAAGAAGACTGCTGTACTCTTTTAAATCTTCAAGCTGATTTATCATTGTCAGTTGTAAGTTTTTCTCTAAAAAAAAGTCTTCAATTTGTAGTTAGGAAATTGTTATTTGCAGTGAGTGTCAGTCATGATTCATTTTTGAATTCATGTAAGCATTGCCTCTAGTTTCTCATTTCAATTTTCAGCTGGACCTGCATAAAACCACAGGTACAGTCGAAGGACGTAAAATAACGGGCTTGTAATTGTAATGTTTTATAAGCCTTCCTTAGTAAGAGATAAAGCAATATTAAATTTCAACCTGCAGGATGTTTTTAAGTGATCATCTTGAAGTAATAAAAATTGTAATTAGTGCCATGAAAAAAATATGTACATAAACATCTGAGGAATATGTAAAGACAGAGAACTTATTGAACAGGCTGTCTTAAGAACATATTGTCGGCTTTTGTTTTATATTAAACCATCTGTCCACCATAAAATACCTACAGCGAGATCTTATATATAATACTGATCCATAGCTGTTAGGATTTTGTGCTTTGTGCTGAAACAGTCATGTAGTTATATGTCTATTCTTTTTTTTTCCTCTTGAATTACGTGCAAGTATTTTATGGTAGTTTTTAAAGAATTGTTCAAGGTTAGTAAAAGCTCACTCCTATTCTGGCATCCCATCCTAATGGATATAAATATATTTGATAAGCTTTGCCACTTTTCTAGCTATTTCATAGATAAAATATGGTTTTATAGAGTTAATGCCCATAGTGGCCTGACTTGCAACACTGTATTGTAAGACTAGTCAAGAAAATGTTTTTTTAAACCTACTTAGCCAGTATTTATTTAGAATTTTATTTTTCTTTGTTGAGAGTCTTAGAAAATAGAATTCAGGGTTACAACGTTCTAATTGCACATAATGTTGGTGATACCAGTTGAGAAATGTAGGTAAAATATAGTATGATGAACAGATGTTTAGGTAAAAATAAAGCATCTATGTTATCTCAAACGTTAGCGTGACATAGTGGGGTTGATTTACTAACCTTATAAACACGCCACAAACAAGTATACACCTCTGTAGTGTGTTCCCTCCCAGCATGATCTATTGGTGGAATCTAGACACCTTTGTAGTGTGTACACACCCAGCAGGTGTGTTGTGCAAAGCCCTGCATGAATTGCAAGGTGATGTTGTGTATATTAGCTCTACATTGTGTTGCTTGCGTTGATGAATGCGGGAATGTAAATGCATGAGCTAACCATTTTTGTCTAAACTGTGAAGCAGCATTATATATGCATCATGTGCATGATTTTTCCATATAATGCATTAGTGGAAATATGCTTTTAGAGACTTTTTGGTTGATAAATACGTTTTGCTGTGTAAAAATCACACGCACCTAGTGCGTGCGTGTGTTTAGGTTAGTAAATCACCCCCAGTAAGTCAATATGAAGGTTTACAACACAGTAACCCTGTTGAGTAGAGAATGGGAAAAAATGGGAGGGGAAGGGGAGGGTAAAAAGTGTAGTGAAGGGGTTTAGGAGGAAAACATAGGGCTAGGAATAACAGCCCTAGACAGCCAACAGCCTAGACTTTGTGAGGCCTTAGGCGAAACGCAAACATGAGGCCCCCACTTACACCCAATGTCACCCTCAGCTCCACCACACTCCATACAGTGCCACCCTCAGCTCTGCCTAGTTCCATACAATGCCACCCTTGTCTCTGCCAAACTCCATACAATGCCATCCTCAGCTCTGCCACATTCCATACAGTGCCACCTTCAGCTTCACCTAATTCCATACACTGCCACCATCAGCAACACCACATTCCATACACTACCACCCTCAGCTCCACCACACTCCATAAACTGCCACCCAAAGCTCCGCCACAATTAATACACTGCCATTCCCAGCCCCACCTAATTCTCTACTCTGCCATCCTCAGCTCCACCACACTCCATACACTGGCACCCTCAGCTCCACTACATTCCATACACTGCCACTTTCAGCTCCGCCTAATTCTCTACACTACCACCCTCAGCTCTGCCACATTCCGTCCACTGCCACCCTCAGTTCTGCCACATTCCATACACTCCCACCCTCAGCTCCCCCACATTCCATACACTGCCACCCTCAGCTCAGCCACATTCCATACACTCCCATCCTCAGCTCCAACACATTCCATACACTGCCATCCTCAGCTCCAACACATTCCATACACTCCCACCCTCAGCTCCCCCACATTCCATACACTGCCACCCTCAGCTCAGCCACATTCCATACACTCCCATCCTCAGCTCCAACACATTCCATACACTGCCATCCTCAGCTCCAACACATTCCATACACTGCCATCCTCAGCTCCAACACATTCCATACACTCCCACCCTCAGCTCCCCCACATTCCATACACTGCCACCCTCAGCTCAGCCACATTCCATACACTCTCATCCTCAGCTCCAACACATTCCATACACTGCCATCCTCAGCTCCAACACATTCCATACACTGCCATCCTCAGCTCCAACACATTCCATACACCGCCATCCTCAGCTCTGCCACAGTCCATACACTTCTACCATCAGCTCTGCCTAATTATGTACACTGCCACCTTCAGCTCTGCCACATTCTGTACACTGCCACCCTCAGCTTCGCAACATTCCATACACTGCCACCCTCAGCTTCACCACATTCTGTACACTGCCACCCTCAGCTCCGCCACATTCCATACACACCCACCCTTCGCTCTACCACATTCAATACACTGCCATAATCTGAGCACTGCCACCCTCAGATCTACCTAATTCTGTACACTGCCACCACCTTCTGTACACTGACATCCTTAGCTCCACCCCTATACCCCATACATTGTCACCCCTAACTCCACCCCTATTCCCCGTACACTGCAACCTTTAGCTCCACCTCAATTCCCCCTGCACTATAACCCTTAACTCTGCCCCCATTCCCCCATACACTGTCAACCTTACCTCCATCCCTATTCCCCGCACACTTCTACCCTTAGTTCCGCTGTATCCCAGATAGTACACTCTGGCATTTGCAGCGCTTCTCCATCATGGTCTTCTTGTAAGTATGCTTACTCCATCCCCAGCGATAACCTGCCCTCAGCCACTCCGCGACACAACACGGCCCGGAGTGCACTGCACTCGCCTCGCTGCTAGTGACCTGCAGCTGATAGAAGTCCTTGCTTGGCACTAAAGCTTGTCTGGCACACTTGAACAAGATCTCGGGCAACATCGCCGTCATCTTGAGATGCAAACACTGTTGCTAGGGAAACCAAGGCTCAGAGCTTGCAGCATTCCTCTGCAGCAGCCGAAATAGAAAAAATTGTCTCCTCTCTCCTGCTGTCAGTTCAGCAGGGGGCCCGAGGACATAGGGGACTTGAACATAAATCACTGGAGTGGGCGCCTGGGACTGGGACCTTCTGCTGTAGCCTGTAATAGAGCCCCCTCTGTGTCCCCATGCCCCTCTGCTGCCTGGGCAGTATAGGAGAGCTGGCTCTACTGCCCTAGAGGCTGCAAGGCCCCCATGAGTACAAGGCCTTAGGCGACTGCCTAAAATGGCCTAATTATAGAGCCAACTCTGCTAGGAAGTGAGTATGGCTACATTTCACTCTTATATACATAATTCACAGACTGTACATTCTGGATTGGATTTACATTTTTGGTAAGAGAAATAGCATTTGGAGGTCAGAGCATTGGCTATTGAATTACCACTATTGCCTGTGTATAATCAGATTTAGAACACAAGCTTTATTTATTTATGATAGGAAACTCTCTGGTATGTTAAAAATGCCCTTGGTTTAAAGCATTTTCTAAGGAAACATCTCTTTCTTAGTTTTCTACCCATAATTTATTCCAGGAAGCCTGCTATTGCTAATAACAAAAATAGTAAAGTGGAAAATAGCCAAATAAATTCTCCAAAGTTTGGAGTTAATCAATTTACACATTTCACTGTGGCTGCTAGGTGAAGAACAATTTGGTTTATCAAACGGCATTATGATTAGTGATGAGCAAACCTCATGAGATGAATCTGCATAAACTAAAATAAAATAATTGCTTGTACTCACAGATTTATGTACAGATATTCAGGAGAATTAAAAATAAATAAATTGACACTTCTCATGCATTGATTTCCCCCAATTATTAAAATTAGCCTGTGCCTTCTTAAATGGGTCTCATGGGTTTCATAAGGTTGTTTTTCTTCATGGGGGTACTGTATCTGGCCATTGGAGACCTGATCAAGACCCCCCATGTGCAGCAACAGATAACGTCTAATAGTGATCTAGTAATGGCTGCAATCATTCAGCTATAAATCACTATGGCAGTGCTGCAATCACTCTGGCCAAGACTCTGTACTCAGAGGAAGTGGGGCAACTACACTTCTGATGTAAACACAATGCAGAAGCATAGTGCTACAAGTGCTTGTATGGAGTGTTATGTTGCAAGATCATTAGAATGAGAGCTGATTGGCTCATCTCCTGGGCTTAGTGATGGATGCTCACTGGCACTAACAGCTGGCAGTTCCAGTCTACCTATGGACCTGCCAGAGCTGCTAATTCCCAGCGCTGGTTTAAAAAATGTTGGGACAAATAGCCGCTATTCCAGCACCTTTAAAAATTGCAGTGGTTAAAGAAGAGCTTAAAACAGGGGTAGCAAACCTCTGGCCCTCCAGCTGTGGTGGAACTACAAATCCCATGAGGCATTGCAAGATTCTCACAGCCACAGACATGACTCCCGAATAGAGATGCATCATGGAATTTGTAGTTTCACCACAGCTGGAGGGCCGGAGGTTTGCTACCGCTGGCTTAATATAATCAAGGACTACTTAGCAAGTAGCAACAATTGAGACAATGAACACTCTGGTCAGGAGTATATAATGTAAAACATGGTACATACTGTATAGTGCAAGGCTCAGGAGTATGCAACTTACAGAGCGCTGAGAATGATCGTATGTAATGTACAGGCGTATGTGTCAGGACGGCATCAGTAGATAGGGTGCACATGCACCAATGAACAAAACAAGAGTCATCTCAAGCCGGTTGTGAACACACTAACTTGTGAGCAGGCTAATCGATTAGGGCATGTTGCTCAGATTTGTGGACATGCAGGCCGCACGGACATGCATGGATGCACTTGCCTTATTCCAGGCTTCGCGCCAGATGGCCTACTTAAGGAATAGTGCTGAGCTGGCAAGTTGCTGGATGATCTTCAGCTGTTGCCCTGAACCAGTTTCTGACTCGCTTCCCCTTTGCTGACTTGGCCTGCTCTTGTACTTCTCTCTGCCCTGCCTTATGACTTCAGCTAGTTTCTGGCCATGGCTTGTCTCTGCTATCCCAAGTTTGACCTCTCGTTAATTTCCTGACCATGTTTTCTCTTTGCCAATTGATTGGTGTGACCTTAGCCTGCCTCCAGACTACCACTCTGCCTGCTACCCTGCCTGCCCATGATCTGAACTTCTGGCACCGGTGCCACTCTGTGCCCTCACACTCCCTGTGTTCTTCTCCAGGGGTATCTGGACTACAGGTGTAATGGAAGCCCTCTTGTCATCTTGACTTTCACCAGGTATGTGATAGTATGTAACACACTCAAATTTAAATAGTGGAGTTGTCAGGTTTATGTAATGCACAGCCCAGGGTACAGGTTGCAGCAGCCATAAGTATGTAACATACAGCACAGCGTACAGAGTATGGCGGTCAGGGGTATATAACACACTGTACATGCATCATACAGAGTATGGCAGTCAAGAGTATGTAATGTACACTTCTCAATGCTGTACTCTTTGTGCTATGCCATATGCTGCTGACTGCTGCTCTCGCAGCATTCAAAGTGTATTGGTCAGGAGCACTAACACACAGTGCAAAGTACAGTGTTCAGATGTATGTATGTAGCATATACCTCTGCATACAGAGTTCAAGAGTATGCCCTCATCACCAATTCAGTCAATTCCTAAAGCAAAAATGCATGCCTATGCAAACAACCCTCCTACCTCCCCCCAAGCAAATATACCCACCAAGCAAAAATATTTCTCCATACAAGCACAAATCTCTCTCCAGCAAAAATCTCCCTTCCTCAATGCAAAAAAAACTTACTTAGAAACAGACTGGCATCCAGCTCCCAGTGAAGAAGAGGTCCTCCAAGTCTTACCTATGGCTTTTGTCATGTGACAAGTCATTATTCTCATTCTAAGGTCTGTACAAGGCAGGCATTTTACCACTATGCAGGTCAATGGGCATTAGTACCCAGTGCACCAAGGAGGAAATCTAGAGCAATTGCCCCAGGAGCTCGGGTCTGGGGAGTTCCCTGTTGAGAGAGTATTCCAGTTGTGGAAGATCATGCATATGCACTCCACTCAAATGGATGTTCTTTTATTAGCAGAACACAACATTCCTGCAAAATGGAAGTTCATATCAGAGAATCGCCAACCAGCTGCTCATTTTTTCAAAGATTTGCTAAAATAGTTGTGAGAAAAGTCCTTGACAACACAAAAAGTTTGGAATTGAGTAATCAGCCCAAAATAAAATCTTGATTTGCTGCAACCTTTGTGTTGTCTTGTAACATTTCGAAGACCATGAGAATCCTTTAAGAATAACCATTGCACAGGCATTGCATCAACACGTACTCCCAGCTTGTTTGTTTTGGTTTAATGCTTGTGGGTCTCACCTTTGGTCACTGGCTGAATTTCAATATAGAACTGTGGAGAAAGGATGTGTTATACTGCATGGCAGAAAAAACAAAATACTCTGCAGAGTTGGAAATGACTTTTCAACTCCATTTGTTTTCTCTTACACTCTCTGTCAAAGTCACATTCTGTCTGTGTGACAGGTTTTGTATGCGGAATGAAAATGAAAGACAAACAATGCAGGCCATACAATCCTATGCCTGCCTCCAATTCTTTTATTTTGTCTTCAGTTCAAACAATGGAAATTAAAACTCATTTTGTCTTTGTTTCAAAAGCCAGAATATCATGAACCAATTCCTATTCATAGTAATGCCATTCTAAAAAAAATGGATTCTCCTACAATGGCCCAATATGCATCATACTGTGTAGTAAAATGGTTCAAAATGAAGCTTAAGACTAACAATAGGACTTCATCACATTGAATGTTCATTCTACAGGAGATGATTGAAATGCCATACAGAAATCCCTGAATTGTTCATTTACTTTCCTTTCTTCTTCAGTCATAAATTAAATATATTCCACACCATTTACAAGTTAATGTTTGTAGACTACAACATCCCTGCACAGAGTTTAACTCCTACAGGGAAATATCACGCATACAAATAGACAAAATTTACATATTTGACACTGGGATAAAAGTATCACGAAGAACAGAATAATATTTCTATGTTTTTTGAAAATGTATAATGTATTGGTCTGTGGCCTTTGTCTTTTTGTTTAAAATTAAAAAAAGGTAACTTATGCCTTATACCTCATTAATGCTGGCAGCTTACACGGCAGCCTTATGTAGTGTGTAGAGTTAAAAATTAGAATGTTTGTCACTGTAGTGTAGTGCAGTGTAGTACATTGCAGTGCAGTATAGTGTAGTGTAGTGAAGTGTCAGTGCTTTATACAGCATGTAATGCTATATAAAGTACTCCGTACTGTATATAGTATTATTTTCTATGCTGTATATTCGCTGTCTTTTTTTTGTGTGTGTCAGTGGCGTCACTGGTGTTTCTCCTGCGTGACCGGTGTTAGCATTTTTTTTTGTCTTTTTTCAATGTCTGCAAAAGAGACACCAGAATCTATCCAAAAATTCTCTAACCTTGTTCCGAGTGTCCTAACATGTGGCCTCTTCATACAGGCTGCCTCCCCACGCAGTTATTTACAAGATTAAAGGAAAACCAATTGCCCACAATTTACATTTAATTTTTTTCTTTATAAATGTAATTTTTGCTGCAGCAGGTTCTATACATTGTACAGATGTGCCACTTCACAAGCAGTTTAAGGGGACCCCCAGGCACGATATTTAAAGGATTTTTTTATTTTTATTATTTCACTTGGCAGTGATGTTAAAATCACTGTTCCTTTAAAAATTGTATTTTTAAAAGTATTTTTTTTCATTGATACTTGTCCCCCAGGGCAATACCCGACTCCTGTACCCTTTTTATGGCCAATAACTTGCATATAAGCTCTCAAAATGGGGACATTTGATTTTCAGAGTTCTGGTCCCATACATTGAGTTCTAAGTTCGAGTTTGAACTATTTCCATGTTCGAAAGTTCGAATTAGAACTGAACAGGGGGGTGTTCGGCACATTACTAATAAGCAGCACAAGGAGCCAATCAGGTGTGTTGCAGTGCAAGCAGCATGCTGATAAGAGGAGTGACAAAGAATGAATTAGTTTGCTCACTGTCCAGCCATAGACTGGGGGTAGGGATGAGGACTGTAAGTAAAAGTAAAACTGGAGCAGAGAAGGACTTGGTCCTCTCCTCTCAAAAATACCAAACAAACAAAAAACAATCTATCACAGTTTCCAAGTACAGTGGTACCTCGTTTCATGAACGCTTCTGTTCGCAAACAATTCGGTTCGCGAACAGGAAGTTCGGCAAAATTTTGCCTCTGTTCGCGTACTCTGCATCAGGTGACGAACACAACCATCTTCCCAGCTCTGACATGCGGTCGTGGCTTCCTCTAGTCGAGATTGCATTCGCAGACAGACCTGTGGACACTTGCTGTAACGAACAGAGTGGGGAATCTGATAAATGATAACGTGGTCTCTCATATCCGGAGGGTTATGCAGTGCAGAAAAAACAAGTGACATTAGACAAATTTTTTGGTAAAATTGACCCTAAGGCCCCGTTCACATTGAGCGATTTATCGCACGGTAATTCCCGCGATATCGCGGCAATTTAACGCGCGATATCGCTCTCCAATGCAAGGCAATGGGGAAAGGGTCCTGCTGTCGCGTGTCGTGCGTCGCTACAGCAGGACCCTTTTTGGAGCGTATTTTGCCGTGATTCCATTCTTTGCAATGCAAGCATTTACGCGATATCATGCGACAAATCGCGCGATATCGTGCAAAATGCAAATCGCGCAGTGTGAATGGGGCCTTAGAGACAAAGAAGAGAGGAAACCCCTGAAGGAGATCTCCCCAATGCCCTTATGGAGGGGAACTCTCCCTCCAAACAATAACCTCCTACCTACCCACCTTTCCGTCCTCCATGCCAGAATTCGCCCAAGGTTGGTGTTCACTCTCTTCATATTGTACTGTACTGTGCTTTGTTTCATATTTTTGTGGTTAATTTTTTTTTTACATATGGTTCAGAACGGATTAACCTCATTTACATTGAACCCTATTCGAAAATTTGATTCTGTTCGTGACCAAAATCGGTTCGTGACCACGTTCGTAGGGGTCAGAACGGATTAACCTGATTTACATTGAACCTTATGGGGAAATTTGATTTGGTTTGCGACCAGAATCGTGGAACCAACTAAGTTCGTGAACCGAGGTACCACTGTATTTAATAACAATTAGGCTACATTCTTCATTTGTCACCATCAGATGTTGTCTATAATTTGTAGCAATCAGATGTATCAATTGGTGTCCATCTGTTGCTGCTAAAGTACCACACTGATGAGGCCATCATTCTGTTCACTTATTTTTGTTAACAAGCTCCCAGAGTAAGATTAACCAGTTGTCGTCCGCCCGTAGAAAAAAAACGGACGGACGGCTGACTCGCATCAGCGGGTTGCTGTCTCCAGACTTAACTTTTTTCCTGCTCGCGCGAGCCCCCTAGCGCGTGCATGGGCAGGAAAGACCCGCTCGTTTTTACACACGTGTTTCACGTTTCACATACAACCGATCAGCGGCTCTATAGCCGCCGATCGGTTGTATGGCGTGGTTTTTTTCCCCGCCCCCTGTATTACATCACTTCCGCATTCTCCTGTCAGTCATCTGGCTGATATAGCCAGAGAGAATAAACTGATGAAGCAGATCTCTGCTTCATCAGCTTCTTTTGGGGTCCCCAGGTGACATCAGGGGTCCTGTCTCCATAAAGAGGACCTGTCAGTGTGCCGTAATAAATAAATAAATAAAAAAATAAAAGTCACAAATAAAAAAAGTAACCCCCCCCAAATGTTTAAGTCCCCCCTTCGTTTACGCACATATAAACTTAAATACGCATCCGGTGCACCAGCGCGCAAAAACGGCAATTGCGCTACACATGTTACATATCGCCGCGAATGTCGAAGTGAGAGCAATCATTTTAGGGCCATCAATCACTGATAACACTAAACTTATGAGCAGGAAAAGCTTTTAAAGCATCGCCTATGGCCAATTTTGGGTAATGTAGTTTTTTTTGAGGTTTCGCACGCGCGCACAATTTTAAGGCTTGACATGTTTGGTGTCATTTTACCCGACGTGACCGCGTCTTTTATTTTTTACCAAAAAATTGGGTAATAATAAATGTTTTAGAATTTAATATTAGGTGAAACCGTTTTTTTTTATTTTCTGTAATTTTTCTTTAATATATTAAAAAATAAAAACCCCAGTGGTGATTAAATACCACCAAAAGAAAGCTCTATCAGTCCCCAAAAAAGGGTATACAATTAATTTCAGTACAGCATTGCATGACGGAATAAATGTCAGTCAAAGTACCGCAGCTCTGAATACTGAAAAATGGCCTGGATTGGAAGGGGGTTTAACACCCCAGACTTCAAGTGGTTAAAATCATTGTAAAATGCAATAGTACCTGAGTGGCTCACAATGCTTACGCTCCCCACCCGACTAATTACTGCTGTGCAGAAGATTACAGGAATATCATAAAAGTCAGAATTTCATTAAGGGTGCATTCACAACAAAGTGTGTCTGTTGGACATGACTCCACACAAGTGTGTTCACCAATGTTGGCATAGTATCTTGAAATACATTGAGTTGCATTCCAATTCATTTGATTTGTACACTAAGCTATATAAGCAATTGTGTTTGCCTTTTGTTGATGTGCATTGTGTTCCATTGACATACATTTTTTTTCAGTGCAGAGCAGCCCACACCAATGCAACACACTGGTGTGAACATGACTCCACACAAGTATGTTCATCAATGTTGGCATAGTATGTTGAAATACATTGAGTTGCATTCCAATGCATTTGATTTGTACACTAAGCTATATAAGCAATTGTGTTTGCCTTTCGTTGATGTGCATTGTGTTGCATTGACATACTTTTTTTTCAGTGCAGAGCAGCCCACATCAATGCAACACACTGGTGTGAACTGCTGCCATTCACATACATTCATTGATCAGATGGCCTTGCATTGGCCTGCATTGAAAAAAGCATCTAAAACTACTATAAATATGTGAAAAGTCTGTGCATACATTCAGATAGATCTTGAAAAAACTGTGTCCATATTATGATAATTCAAATAGGATTCAGTGCCGTACCAAAGTTCTTTTTTACCAAGTGTGCACCCTCTCTAGTGTCTTTCACCTCAAGGACAGACCCAATAAAATAGGTAATTTCAAACAGAACCCCTTTAAACCAGGCAGGATAACACGCACTGCTTGGATTTAGTCCTCCGTTGCTCAGCCCCACAATATTCCACATTCGATTACCTGAAAGATAAAAAAAAAACCATATACCATAGTGCACACTGATAAACTTTAAAAAATACTTTATTGAAATAAAACTCACATAAATCTCTGTCTATCAATCGTACACAAAATACAGGAATAGGATTGATGTGCAGCCTGTTAGGGTAGCGCCACAGGAGCCAAATCCTCTCTTCTCCAACTCCGCTCACCTACTCCACCCTACGTACATTACATCTATCTCGACACGTTCTCTCAAAGGAAACTATAAGCTTCTGTGCTAATGCACATTGCCTGGGCATATTTCACTGTTGTCACTATTTAAAGAAAAAAAAGACCTGTAAAAAAACTAATTGCAGCCAGCAACATTTAGAAAATATATACTATGAAAAAACACATGCATCCTGCTATAAGTGTAATGCATGTGGACAGGGACAGACTGCAAAGAGGCTACAGGATATCAACAGCATTAAGATGTAACAAAGGATGAGAAAAGGAACCACACCACCCCTTCTCTCTATTACAGATAAAGCACATTGTCAATAAGGCTCTTGTGAACCCCCCTCTTTGATAGTGAGGGTACAAGCTTATCCAAAAGCCCTCTTATTGGCCATTCTAAGCCAGATGACCTACATTCAAAGGCTAGACAGTGCATTATTGTTCGGAAGAATTTGGTCTGGTGAATACCTGCATAAATTCAGCAGGACTGCGAAACTTGAATATGTGGGGCTCATCTAGATTCCATGGTAACTGCAAACCCAAATCTCATCCCGAAATATAACATACCTCCCTCTGTTTGCCAAGCTTCCACCAAATCCATTTTCAGTTGTGCATCAAATTTAGATGTGAAAAATATAACAGACTGTGAGAAAAGAAAACAGTAATTTGTAATATATCCCATATTTATTGTTTACAGTTTCCTATATATTTGGTACTGTTACAGTAACTCTAAAAACTTTGGTTGGTAATTTATTTCAAAAAGTTAAAACTCTTAAAATATATTATTTGTCAAACTTAATTTGGTTTCTTTTGCTACTTTTGTGATTTTGCTTTGAATAAAACCCATTAATTAACTTGAGCACAAAGTCTTCCTGTACCACTTAATCAAACAGCTGCTCATTACATATGATTCCATAAATTTAATGGACAAATTGGTTGAAAACAAAGGAAATGTTGCAAACAATAAATTATATATCACCAAATGGCTGCATAAAAGGCAATTCACGTACAAGATACTCGTTCCATGCAAAAAGTCACTCACATTTCAAAGGAAAATGATTAGTCAGCCAAGAAATATCCATATTATTTATAATTTTAAATAAAGTGTTCTGTATTTAGCGTAGTACAAGCAAAATGTTTGCAATGCATTTTTTTTTATTGTACAATATAAAATCTGCATAAATTTATGTTAGATAACTAGCTTTCCAGAGGATGGCTATTGTTAGCCATCCTAAATTATTAGGTATTTGTATGATTACAAGTATGTCTGCAAAATATATTTGGAAGATATGTGGATGCAGGCGTGTGTATGAATAGAATGCAAGGATGTACACAACTGATTATTTTATTGATGTAACATCAAAGGGATCATCTGACCAGCCATTCAGAAATCCCTCTGGTGTTACTGACTGGCAATAAACTGTCTAAAAATATATGAGGAGAAGATGTGAGAGTGAAGGCCCAAGCTTTAGGCCTATGCACAGGCATGGAAGACGAAAAGGTGTATATATAGACTGGGCACATATGTTGGATGTTTGATAAAGGATGAAAGGAAGAACCTAGAATTCTGAATTTCATAACAGAATTCATACATTCCAAATGTAGGGCTTTTATTATTATATTTTTTGTATCCACTCTGTTGGACATCTGTTTCTGGAATCTAATACATGTTGCATTACCACTTACCAACTTACATGAAAGTTGCATTCTACATAATTTTACATATATATACACACTGTATATATAATATACTGAGAGGACGTGCAAAAGGAATTCGACTCAGAAGGACTTCGAGCTCACTCGCTGGCGTTCACCCCTATTCACATAGGGGCCGAACGGCAGTGAGTGAATAGCTGAATGCGCCCGAGTGGTATTCGGCTCTGCTATTCTGCTTGGTACCTCCAATTTTACAGAGCAGAATAGCAAATAGTAAAACAAAGTTAAAAAGTTTAAAAATGTAAATAAATAATACATTTTTTTAAATATATAAAGATTTAAAAAAACAACAATTGGGTGGGGCTAGCAGTGACAGCTAGCTCTGCCCAACTGTTTCCTATTGGTCGGCACCTGCTAAAGTCTTCTAGCAGGTACCGGCCAATGAATAACAACTGGGCGGAGCTTTTCCCAGTTGTTATTGTTTAATCACAGATCAGTGTCCCCAGTTCATTTGGGGACGCTGATCTATCATTACAACTGGGCAGAGCCAGCCCTGAGATCATGGCTGGCTCCGCTCAGCTGTCATTTGGTAGGTGCACGGGCGGCCTTTAGCCAGCCGTTCGCCCGCTTCGGCTATTACTTCGGCTTGGCTGCATATGCCTTCGGCTCGGCTGAGCCCCTTGGCCGCCTTCGGGAGCTGTACGGGCTATAGTGAATAGCCTGTACAGCAGCCCTTCGATTCGGCTGAACCAAAGGGCTCCCGCAACCAAAGTTAGCCAAAGCTCCGGCTCATCCTTCGGCTAGCTTTGTGAATAGACCCCTCAGTGTTGACTCCAATACACAACACAATCCTCACCATTTTGTGGGCCTTTAAAAACAAATGTTTGTATTGTTTGCAGTGTTCGGTGCTCTTTGTTAACTTGAATCTATTATGATTTACATTAAGTCTATAAGCATGAAACCATCTGAGAAATGTTATACAATTGTAACATGGCTGCTTTTTCCCCCCCAAAACTAATATTAGGTTACCAGATGCTACCTTGCAGCTTCCTATCATGTGAACTCAATAAAGCTTTGCAATGATTTTGATACAGATGTCATAAATAATCACCACATGAGAAAATGGTATGATTTTGGAGCATCTGAAATGGAGATTTTTACTAAGCTACATTTCTCTTTTTAATGTGTATGGCAGTGAATGCATGTGATCCAATTTAGAAGCTATTGTACAAGAGAGCAATAAAAAGGAAAAGCAAACATTTCAATAAAGAATGTTTATCGGAGAGCATCCATTATTGCTAAATGTGCTATGATATTTTATATGCACATTAGACACAAAGTAGAGAGATTTGATTAAAAAGAGGGGAAATGCAAACATTTGGCTTTAAAAAATGTTATGCAGTATAAGTAAACAGAACTTGGATATAAAGTATTATGAAAAATAGGCTATTATTTCAGATGACTTAAAACTGGAAGGATGTTCACAGCAGTCAAGCATTCAAACTGTGGCATATTAATTTTAGTTCAGCCTTTGCTTAAGAGGAAGTGCTATCAGAGGTTTTAAAGTAAGTAAGGAGATTTCATTTTTAAATTACCCACATAGTATAATAATATATAAAATAATAATAATATAAATTTAAACATGTTCACATTGGAGGTGAGGAGATTGAGGGGGGATATGATCTCCATGTACAAAATGTTCAATGGTGGCAGCAACATTAGCGATAAACTGTTTAAAATTAACTCCATTACAAAAACTAGAGGCCACCACCTAAAATTGGTGGAAAAAAAATTCCAGCACAAGGGGCGAAGGGGGTTCTTCACAGTAAGATCAGTTAGGGTCTGGAACTCACTGCCACAGACAGTGATTTCAGCAAAGAATGTGGAATTGTTCAAGAAACTTTTGGACGATTTCTTAAGGGACCGTAATATACAGGGGTACAGGTACTCCTAGAATGAGATCCTAATAGGTTGGACTTGATGGACTAATGTCTTTATTCAACCTCAAATACTATGTAACTATGTATAATACGTATATATGTTTAAGCCAGGTTTGTTGACTCATGTGCACACCAGTGCTCAAGTTTTCAATCTTTTTGGCCCTTTAAAGTGGCAAAGGATACCACTAGGAGCTTGGTGTATTGGGTTCTCTGGAACAGAGGGCAGCCTTTGAACATGGCTCGAGATGGCTACAAGGAACATCCATGTAGGAGACATGGATTTCAATGCAAAGATGTTAGCGTTAGCTGTTCAGCCTGTTTAGGCACACAAAGGCTTTTGAGGTCCTGGAGCCCATTAAAGGTAGGTGATTCCCTTATCTGTAATGGGCTCCCAAATTGCAGTGGGCACATGATAGCCAAGGCACTTTCAGTGAATAAACTACCCTGGCTGAGTTCAAGGTTCGTGAGCAGTAACTCATGGTACCATGTAGTTCTAGAGCAGAGGGTGCAGACATTAAAACTAAAAAAACTATCCATTTACATTACACTGTTGTGTAATGGTCAACCTGTCATTTTAGGTATAGAGCTATATATGATGGCTGAATTTTAAATACTATTGTACCCAATGATAACTGTTTACTGTGGTTTTCTAAATTAAAATGATATTAAATGCTCACCTACTTAATGAGCTATTTCTGTTTTGAACTGCCCCATTTTATTTATTATTTTAAGGTTTCATACCGAGGCCCTCCCCTCCTGTTTACAGAGGTGTCCTTTGCCTAGCATGTTGCAAAGGAGACACCTGTGTGTGCACACTCCCAGCCGGGAACCAAACCAAGCTGTGTGCATCCACTGGAATACAAGGTGCTGGACAGGCCATGCCCCTACTCCCTCCTCACAGCAATTCGATAGACAGCTGCAGCAGTCTATCACTGTCCTGTCCTCACTGCCCTCTGGATCCCTCTTCTACAACCTGGAACTAAGGGAAAGCAGTGCAGATCATCTTGTAGCCAGCAGCGGTGAACACGGGCCAAAGGTAAATGTTTGGAGGTGAGGGGCAATGCAAAGGTACCAAGGCATTTTTTTACTTTAATGCATAGAATTTATTAAGGTTAAAAAATGCAGAGCCTTTAGTACTACTACTATTACACAGTGTAATAAATGTGTTGTTTATTTATGACAAAGACATTTGTAGTGTTTGGTATCACATTTAAGAGGTGCATACGGATAGATTATTTACCAGTTCTATAGATAAGAGAAGTAAAGAGTGGGTATGCACAATAGAGTTTTGGTAAGTTTTTTTTCTAATTTTGCAGCATTTGCAACTATACTTTCTGGCATTATGTAGAAAATAAAGAGCCAGCCAGCCTAATACATGTGTAGTATGCACTGAATATAATATTGACCTAGTTGTACAGCCATCCTGTTTGTGCTGCGCCTCTTTTACCTGAGTGGAACCCTGATTGCATTGAACACTCTTAGTCCTGTTCACACCTAGGCGTTCCATGAATATACGGCAGACACGGGAAATTGACTCTTGTTCATGGAATGCGTCAACAGTGTGCAACATGCTTGCGGTGCCATTACTTATTAACGGGACCCCAAACGCAGCTGGCATACATTTTTCCCATGAACTTGCATACGTTAAAGCATGCACAAATTCACAAGGAAATTGTGGGACACCAGTCTGAGAATCTGCTACATAAGCTTCTTTCCCGCGTTTATTGTGTGTGTGGCACCCTTTGAAGTCAATTGGTATGTGTGGCAAATGTGGCAAAAAAATATGCGAGAACGTGCATGAATGTGATGCACGTTCTTGGTACGCCTTATAAATCTTGCCCTTAGCACCATCACTACTAAATAGCCCTGAGAAGCATATGCATTTCCTACATGGTTCTGGAGCCACCCAGTAAGACTGCAAGAATGTCACTAGAGGCATCTGAGATCATAAAGAATTTAATTTTCTTGTACAGTAAATGAATGGCAATTAAACTAAGCAATCATTATAACTTTGATGTTTAGATTTTTTTAACAATTAGTCACGTGACGCCTGCAGGAGTGCTCCACTGTCAGTCCTGATGCTGACGCCACCATGCATGATGTTTATAGCATCTGCTGCTGGCTTCTGGGTGAACGTGATTGATGAAAGTGAATTTACCATAGCTATTTACATTTTGGTTGAGTTAAACAATTAGACTAAACAATTAGTAGATTCTCAATATATATCGATATAGCAAGTGCTACAATTTGCTGTGGAAGTAGTATGGGAAATCATATTTAACATTACCTATTAAAGAACAGTGTCAATATACTGAGCAATTCTTTTAATGCATTAGGATAGTTACTAACCTTTTGCTCAATGTAAAAAATATATATAGCTGAACAGAAAGGTCTAAACATCAGCTGTGATATATTGTTTATCAAGAGTACATTTTTCCCACAAATACACCGTCCATGAGCCTACCAGCCAGTTGCTCACAATATGCATATGTTTTGCATCTAGCTTCTTCCAAACAATTAACTTGTATAAATCTGAAAGACCCTTTTAAAAAATATGTAAAAATGTATAGAAAAAATAATAGTACTTCATCAGGTTATCATAGAAAGAACAGATTCTTTGTCCAATAAATTATTTTAACTTATCTGTGAAGGTCTTGAATATTTAGTGAAGTCTTTGCAGGGTTTATCGTGTTTTAAATAATTTTAAATAATATGGCTTGATTTAAAATAGACTTCATTTGTTCCCTTCCACAGATTAAATAAATTGGCCCAGTAGATTCACAGTAATCATCATGTAATAGAATAAGAATGTAATGATTTTTAAATAAGATTTGATTTGTGTTACCATATGAAAATCTCTATATCATCTGTCCTGTCATTCAAATGTAAAATGCTAACTAATTGAATAGAAAATTGAATACAACACACACAAGCCATAAAATGGATTGAGGCAGTCATTGAATTGAATGTTGCAGGTCTTTTAGATTTAGTGTGAGATGCGGTATGGTGTTTTTTTTCCCCATACAATTGCTCATTTGGGTAAATTAAAATTTCAAGTCTGAACAAAACTTTCCAAGAAGCTCTTTCATCTTCGTATTGGATTTTTAGTTGAATACCACATGCATGAAAGTGATTTCAGCACGGGTTTCCAATATATTGTATAATGTACTGTATATAGCTACATGAATATGCAGGAGACAGAGTATGCAGTACTGCAGAGAGACAACCTTCTTGTGAATATAGAAAAGCATGATCATATTAAAATAAAATTGATAACAATGTGATGCCGCATAATAACTATAACTACATCCGTATTGAATTTTAAGACAATTTATTAGCTATTTTAGTAGCCAATTCAAGCATGTCTTTTATTAATAAAGCAATTTTTTATCAGTTGACACCCTCTGTGATTACTGAAAATTTTTGATTGTTTTCGCTGTACCATACCTTTAAAGTTTATGTAAACCCTACCAAAGAAAGAGGTTTTTTTATATGATAGGGGCAAAAAAAACCCAGAAACTGTTGATTCTGCCAAAAGTCCAGTGCTCCTCTGTGTCCTGTGCACACATGCAATATTATTAAGGGTTATATGGAGATGAGACGAGGGGGACGTGTTCTGGAGTCCTCACACACTTCCTGCCCTAGAGTGACTCTGCTCCTCCACAGATACAGTACGGTACATGAGCATTGTCACCCATATGTGTTTCAGGCAGGATCATCAGATGAAACTATTGGAAAAGAACCTTGACTGCCCTCAGGTTTCTGTGTCTAAGCATTAGGTGATTGTCTGTGGTGGCTAAGACAAAAAGGTGTAGACACCCCATATGCTAGCTTATGAGGGGAAAGACAATAGTGCTTAAATATGGTTTTCTGCCCTATCTGCATTGTGGTATGCTGTAAAGAAATGCATACATGCTGCATACATTTTGCAGCACACTGGACAACACAAATCACAGTATAGCATGCTGCTGTGCGGGGGCCTGAATAGAGTGTACAGTTTGTACACTCCAAATAAAGTTAAGAAAGTTATGGAAAAAAATGTAAACAGTGACAGCTGTGGCAGTGTACAGTACAACGCACACTGACATTAGCCCACACTCCAAAGCGCTTCATTTTAGCAGATGGGCAAGTGTAATTAGAAAATGTGTTGGTTGGAATTGTATTTTAGTCCTCTCTGCACTGTGATACATCAGCAGTTTGAACACAATTTCAGTTGTTATTGTAATTTGTAACTTAATGTATATCTAAAGCCACAGCTCCGGTTTTTTGCATAGCTTATAAAATGGGTAAAATTCATATTTGGGTATATTCTGGCTGCTTTTGTCTCATTCGGGATATTTCTTTTCATTTCCTGTCTGTAGATCCAATTAGTAAAAAGAAGTAAAAGGAAATCTTTTCAAGGTGAAGGAAATTCCCCCTTAGACAGTTGTCAAGTGTCTCGATTGGAAAATTCCCTCTATATTCTTGCTCTCAACTCAAAACTTTGCATTTTCCCTCACTTTCTGTCTCGGTAACAATTATAACCAGTACTAAACGAGGGGTGAATGTCTCCAGCGAGGACACAGGCAGAAATAAAAACCTGACAAGGAATGTGTGCACATGTGTGTACAGGTGAAACTCGAATAATTAGAATATCGTGCAAAAGTAATTGCAGTAAGTGCTGCAAAAGGGGCCCAAACTAAGTACTGAGTACATATGCATGCTTGTACTTTTCAGAGGTCCGATATTGTTCTATGTACAATCCTTGTTTTATTGATTGCATGTAATAATCTACTTTTTTGAGGTTGTGGATTTGGGGTTCTTGTGGTTTTCATGAGCTGTAAGCCATAATCATCACAATTATGACAAATCACGGCTTGAATTATCTTGCTTTGTATGTAATGAGTCTATCTCATATATTAGTTTCACCTTTTAAGTTGCATTAGTGAAATAAATGAACTTTGCACGATATTCTAATTATTCGAGTTTCACCTGTA
>NW_017307579.1:190439-203582 GCF_000935625.1 Nanorana parkeri | reverse complement strand
TACAGGTGAAACTCGAATAATTAGAATATCGTGCAAAAGTAATTGCAGTAAGTGCTGCAAAAGGGGCCCAAACTAAGTACTGAGTACATATGCATGCTTGTACTTTTCAGAGGTCCGATATTGTTCTATGTACAATCCTTGTTTTATTGATTGCATGTAATAATCTACTTTTTTGAGGTTGTGGATTTGGGGTTCTTGTGGTTTTCATGAGCTGTAAGCCATAATCATCACAATTATGACAAATCACGGCTTGAATTATCATGCTTTGTATGTAATGAGTCTCTCTCATATATTAGTTTCACCTTTTAAGTTGCATTAGTGAAATAAATGAACTTTGCACGATATTCTAATTATTCGAGTTTCACCTGAATATGCGTGTGTATGTGTCGTTGTGTGTGTGCTCTGTGGATTAAAGTACAGACTTTTTCAGTTTAGACAGTTTTCATTATGTGTTTGTGTGTAGTTGTGTATATGCGTCTGTGTGCATGTGTGTATGTGTGTACACATACACACACATGCTTAGTACACACAATACTAAAGCCAGATGAAGGGACCCTGTGCGGTCCCGAAAGGGCTTGTTTGGTCATATGACAAAAAACTTCAATAAATGAAGCTTTTTCTATCTTAAAAGGATTGGTGTGCTGGTGACATTTCTTCAATTGCTGTGTATGTGTGTGTCGCTGCGCGTGTGCTATGTGAATTGAAGTACAGACTTTCTCAGTTTAGACAGTTGTCAAGTGTCCCCAATAAAAAAAAACACCATCTATTCCTTCTCCGGAATTTTGGAGTTTCCCTCACTTTCTGTATTGGTGATCAATATAATGTGTGTGTTGGTTGGAATTGGACTTTAGTCCTCTCTGCACTGTGATACATCATCATTTTGAACACAGCAAATCAACCCGAGTGTGTGTGTGTGTGTGTGTGTGTGTGTGTGTGTGTGGGGGAATGTGGTTGTATGTGTGTGCTATTTGAATTAAGTACAGAATTTTGCACTACATATAGTCCTGCAGTTACACTGGAAAAAAATATGGTGACACCTATAAGGTTAAATTAAATATTTTAGATGTGTTTGCATGCATTCTGACATAATACATTAATTCAAATCAAATTAAAGCAAAGCGAATGATCTTAATTAATAAAAGACTTCCATATACAATCTAATAACTATTATAACACTTAAGTAAATTATTCCTTTCCCAGGAATATGAGAGGTGAGCATTGTGCATCGATTTCTGGAGGCATTTGGCAATATTAAACCTTGCCATGAAGGAAAAAGGAACAGGCCACTTTCATGCCTCACTCCATGCCACAGCTCTCAATTCAGCCACGGGGATCAAGTAAAGGAATCGATTTGTAAGCCAATTGTCTGTGTCACTCTAGTGGAAACTTTCACTGGGCTGAAGACATTTTCCCTGCCTATATATGACAGCAATAGGCCAATCATCAAGCAAGAGTGCTATCACATTCTTCTCTATACTCCAATGTATTAGGTATTTTCTTCATTTCCTGCGGATGAAAGTAGTGACAGAGGAGCAAAGGAAAGGTGAGTATGTGCTGCAGGACATGGGCAAAGCATGGGTTTACTTTAAAACCAACATGAATTATCATCAATCAATATAAATTAACAGTTTAATGAGAAGTCAGCTCATAGCTTTTCCTTTGTCCTGCAAATATTGAGTTTGCAGAGACAGAGTATTAAGGCATGACTTGATATGGTATGCTGTCTACTATTTTGTAAAGCTATGAATTTACAGTTCATTGGCTACTAGTTTTATTTTAATACGAGTGATAAAAGTTGCTTAGCAACACAGATACAAAAAGGACAGAGGGATAGTAATAGACGTGGCCTGAAGGGATGCCACACCCCCCAATGACGTCACACGTCACAGCAACGTGGCGATCACGGGAGGGTGAACGCATAATAAGGACACAAACTTTCAATGCAGGGAAGGAGAACGGAGAGATACAAAGGTTGACACGTAGCAGAAAAGAAACATTATATTGACACACTACAGCTGAGAGGGTTCAATATACCACTTGGTGTTGTTTTCTAAGGTAAGGGAAGGTTGGGGCACAACGGTTTTTAGTGTGATTTGGAATTACACAAGCACGAATTATTTAAACTATGATAGTGGGATAGTAAGCTAAATATTAATATAATATAAAACACATTTGTAGAGCCAATGAGTTTTGGAGGATATACACGAAAATAATGAATCCCTGAAGGTTCAAGGACTGGGATGTATTGTTTTAAAGATTTAAACATGGGTAAATATCGGAAATATACACTGATGAATGGGAGAAAGAGGGTAAATTAATGCCATGAGTCACAGATGGTGAACTAATTAATGCAATTAAGATGTATGTACACACATGGGATATGAGTTTGTCTGGGTATATGAAGGACTACACAATGCATGAGTTAACAAATGAGAAGAGGAGAAATATAGGAAAGGCACTGTATACATAGAAAATGAATTCATTATATATAAGAGGGAATGAAATACTTGATATAAACTAAGCACCATGATCACTTTCTAGCACTGTGAAGTTATACTGGACTCCATATGCGTCTCTGATTCCGCCGTGTGACACTCTCTAGGGTTGATGAGGGAAACCCCATCACCCGGGGAAAAAGACCTCTTTAGCATCATGCAATCCCAGGATTAATAGTTGAACATAAAGACTCCTACATACCTAGATCAAGTAATACATGTTTTTTTAAAAATAACATTATGGAAAGATGAATAATGATGAATTATATCTGTCTATATACTGGATGATTTTAATTAAGGAATAACATACCCTATAAATAACACGAACCAACAGAAAATGAAACTGATAAAAGGATAATTTAACGATAAATGAAAATGATTAAATATATATATTAGAGATGAACAAAAAATTGTGGTGGATAATTAATCAATGTGAATGTGATTACTATATCCCATGCATTAACATTAATGTAAAGCTATTAATGACAAATGAAGAAAATGAATATATTGTATTGACAAATGAATAATGAGGAATATTGAATATAATTATGCATTAGAAATGAAGTGAATTTTATGGATATATAGTATATTTTGTGTTGATTCCATCTTATGGATTAATATTAATTTACATTGTATTATATGTTTAAAAAACAGATTATTGCTGAAAATCGATATATACAAACAAACAAAATAAACATCCCCCTGAAGAAGCCTGTGGGGGCGTAACGCGTAGGGGATTCATCTTATAGTGATATACCTGTAAAGAATTATATGAAATATAAATATGACCATGAATGTATAAATGATCAATGTAATATGGTTTGCAAATATACGTATCAGCAATAGTCTTAGGGATAGAGAAAGGATAGTTTGAGACACACATATGCACTATTTCAAGTTGATTGATGTTTTATTGAACTGCATGATTTTTAGAAAAACAAGAATGTAAATAAATATTTATTAATTATATATATCTGAGTCCTTTCTAAACACACTCCATCACAATATTTATATTGTAAACGGTTTTCTAGTTTTATTTTAATGGTTCTCTATAGTTACAAGAGCACGATTCAACCAAAAAAACTAAAGTCAACCAATGGATTGGAGTCTATAAACCCTTTTAGCATCCTGTCTGATCCCTTGGCCTTAATCCCAATTTTGACTAAGTGCTTGTCATAAATAACATTTTTGACTTGAACTTCTCTGACTCTCTCTGACTTCTTCGAACTCCTGCCCTAGCTTTAGAAATAGCTAAACTCTGTATTTATCAGAATACTTCTTTGGTTTATGTCATAGTGTACTAAGCAAATCTGTTTGTGGTGTTCAGTGGTGCTTTGTTGATCATTACTTTTATGAATTAATTTTTTTTAAAACCTTATGCAATAGATGTTACACAAAAAAAGTTAATAGACTTTTAAGGTCCACACCAGAACTATGGATGGATATCGTCAATATGGATGCCAATTACCCTGTAAATACAAACAAAAAATAAGATATGTGGATTGCAAACACATATATAAAACACAATGAATGTAGCTGAGAAAAAGCCACAAAGTATAAAGGTCAGAAGAAAACCAAAAATAAATCAATTTGGACTAGCTAAATATTTCATGTGTTATGTTCTAAAATAAATTATTGCCACATTCTTGGAAAACATACTCATTGACAGAATTCATCAAACTATACACATTACTGCAGAGACAGGGATAATGAAACTCTAAGACCTCTCCAATTGATAGAAAATCCCTAAATGCTTTTAGTAATGCTATATTCCTTGTACCAAAAACATAACCCAGCACAGTTCTCACACATCTTCAGTCAAAGGCTTGAATTGTGGTAATGCATCTATTTATCTGTATTTCGGAGATAACCTATATCTATAACATATCATTGTGGAACCAAGCTATTAAGTGTAAAGCTATGGATGAAGATAGATACAATGCTGAGGTGCAAAGTTCTCTAACCCTTACAATGCAAACAGAAATTCCATATAATCAGATACCAGTACACTAAAAGCTAGTGGTAGTGGTGGTATCTACTTTAAGCAGCAGAATCAACAACCTTGCTAAATTGCTTGGAAAAGCTGGTTACTTAGAAAAGCAGTTGTTTTTTAATCAGTTTGGGCATGCTATTAGACCTACACCGTGAGAGGAAAAGAACACATATGGCTTTCCCATACAAACCTATATTAGAAACTTTACACAGACATACATTTTTAAAAGCACTAACATAAATGAAATTCATATGTAAAGTTTATCTATAAATTTAAAAAAGACTATAGCTAACAGGCCAGCAGTTTATTGATTCAGCTGTCCACACAAACCTAAGTGATCCATTTAAAGTAGATCTTAAGTTATATCTATTTTTTTAAACTGCACTGGCTTTTTAAAATTAAAAAGCTTGAACTGCAGTGCACACTTTTTCTTCAGTGCTGGTCAGCTTCCAGGTTGGATGATGGCCAGCATCATTCAACCCACTTCTTGTTAACCCCCGGCTGTTAAGGCTTACAACAGTAGATCAAAGTACCATGGGGAAGGCATCATCGCCTTGGTCTGGGCTCACACTACAGTACTACAGAGAGCAACACTGATGTCATAACTCTCTACAGTATTGAAGAGTACCCACTGTCATTACAAGGAGAAAAAAGGAAAAATAAAATTATGTCATGTATCCTGCCCAAAGACATACATTTGTTGTATCCTTCCATGAAAATGTAAGTACTTACAATTTTCTCTGAAGCTTAAAACTGACAAAAATAATTGAAATCCATCATTATTTATTCATATTTAATAAAATAAGACTTTGCTTTTGATTTACATAGTTACATACCATGTTACTTGTTACACATTGATTTGTGATTCAACAGAATATTTAAACAATAAAAAAAGAAAATGACATGGACAAAAATAAATCGACCATTCACCGGATAATTTGTTGCACAACCTTTAGAGGAAATTACTGCAAACAAGTAATTTTTCTGTGAGACTTCTGCACCTGCCAACAGGTAGTTTGGCCCACTTTTCCTGACAAACTACTCCAGCTGTTGAAGCAGGCCCATTTAAACAGACTACCGGCGGCTTTAGCTGCCGGGACTCTGTGTACAATTGTAAAGCAGCTGTCGGTTTTACAATGGAAGTGATTCTGGCCGCTCAGCTGGCGTCATATTGCTTTCACAGGCCGGGAAAGTGCCCGCCCCCACCCAACACCCTCATCCGACACCCCCTTCTGACACCCATGCCATGTTTACCGGGCCCCGCTACCCCTCCTCCGGGCCCGGGACCGGCAGGACCTGGGGAGGAGAGCAGAAAACGTCCATTCACTGATCTCCTCCCGTTCTATGGGACCAGGAGTGACTCGTATTGCATCACTTCCAGTCCCTGAGCTGCCATTGCTCGGCTCCCCTGCACTCAATCTGCACTTCAATAGCTTATGTAGAGTGGAAAGGTGACACTAAGGGTCTTTTGGACCCCCAGTATCACCTTAAAGAGGATCTCTCACTGCCAATATACTATCACATGGGAGGCTGCTAAGCTCCCCTATGTCATAGCAATTAAAAGTAAAACAAATGTTTAAAAATAATATTAAATAAAATAAATGTAAAAATAATCGATTTATTTTTAAAGTCCCCTGCCCCCGCGAGCGCACGTGCATTCACCTAAACGTGTTGGGTGCGGCTACATACGAAAACAAACAATGATCCTGCTACACATGTTGGGTATCACCACACACATCAGGGTGAGGGCAATAATTCTAGTGCCAATATTTACGTGTATACCTAAACTGATGACCTGTAGGGGCTTTTAAAGTATCATCTATGGACTTTTTGGGGTACTGAATTTTGTTGCCATTTCATGGATGCACACAATTTTTAACCTGAGCATGCTGGGTATCTATTTACTCGTTGTAACCTCTTTTTTTATATTTTACGAAACAATTGGTATTTTATTATGTTTTGGGGCACTAAAACTAACTTAAGTGCATTTTTTACACAATTGTTGGGTTTCATAAAGACTTGTGCTAATATCTTGCAACATAAAAATTTGCAACTGCCACCATTTTATTCTACAGGGTCTAGGCTTTCAGACAATATATAATATTTGGGGGTTTGAAGTAGTTTTCAGCCAAAAACGAAAAAAAAAGGCCTTGGCAGCAAAATGGTTAAGGGTGCCTTCTCCAGAATGCATGTTTTAGCTACTTCCACAAGATTTAGATCAGGGCTCATGGAACGCTACTTAAAAGAGAACTATGTGGTAAATGTTTTTCCCCATAGTTCTCTTTAGGGTCACGGGAGGACATATACTAGCGTCCTCCCGTGACCCAAAGCTCAGTATATCACGAGCTACAGCTCATGGTATACTGAGGCCACAGCAGCCGGGATGGATCCTGACAATGCTGTTGAGATCCACCTAGCTGCATGAATGACAGCTAGCGCTGCCGATCTAGAGGCAGAGCCAGCTGTACCCACCCCCTCCCCTGTCTGTTCCTCCAGTCAGCCCTGAAGGAATGGAGCAGGGAGGGGGGAATCCCTGTGGGGAGCGGTGACTGACAGTCACTGCTCTCTGCAGGGAGATGATCGAGAAGTGAGCGAATGACGGTACGCGTTCGCTCACTTCCCGATCTATTGAGCCGATGTGTGACAGTTTCATTGTCACATGTTGGCTCGAACTATGAGGATGAGTGATTTTCACTCACCTCATAGTTTTCCTTGAAGAATGTCAAATGTTTTGTTCTTAGCAATCCTTGGATGCTTTAAGCTGTGTGTTTTGGATCATTATCCTTTTAGAGGACCCGTGATCTACGACTAAGACCTAGCTTCCTGAATATGGACTGTATGTTTTTTCTCCAGAATTTCTTTGTAGTCTTGAGATTTCATTGTGCCCTGCGTAGATTCACGGAATAACATAGACACCGGTCCCCCTCTCAAATTATACCAGACCCTTTAGGTTTGGTAGGAATGTTAGGAGGGACCCCTGATGTAAAAAAAAAGTGCGTGGGGTTCCCCTACAAATGGGCAAAGCCAATCTTGACATCATGACTAGCTCCGCCCATTTGTTTTTATGCTATGACAGCTCACTGACCTGAAATGGCATGAAAACAAATGGGCGGTGCGAGTCCCCTGACAGTGCTTGCTGTTCTCTCCTTTTCTTGCCCTACCAGGCCAGTGCTCAGAGTAAGGGTCTGGTTGGGAATTTTAGGAGGACCCTTTGTTTTTTTCTTTGATTTTTGGGCGTTGGGTCCCCCTTAAAACTCCTACTTAAAGGGTCTAGTATAACTTTTGGGGGGAACCCCATGCTTTCTTTTTTTTACATTGGCGGGTCCCCCCTAACACTTCTACCAGACATAAAGGGTTTGGTATGAATTGGAAGGGGGCAACTGCGCCATTTTTTTTTCTTCATTTTTCACTGGCATTTTGATTTTGTTCGCTACCTTTGAGATAGAGAACAGAAGAGCATTCGGCTATTCGGTCTCTGCTGTTCGGCCCCTATGAGAATAGGGGTGAACAGCAGAGCATGAACTGTGGAACATTCACCTCAGCCAATCCAGATGTTGCATTGGCTGAGGTTAACGGATTCTTCCCTTTGGTCCGTGCTGAGACTATTCGGCCGAACCGAAGGGAAGTTGAGTGAGCCAAAGGCAGCTGATGTATGGCTGAAAACAACTGCGCAGAGCTGCTGCAAATGACCGAACATGCTGCTGCTCAGTTGACTTGGGCTTGGTTATTCATTTGGCTGTCTCCGGCAGCTTAGTGAAAAAACCCCTACATTTTTTCAAGCTCCCTGCTCTGCCTCCCAGCTCTTCCTCTGGTTCCTCCTAGCTACACCCCCTGGCTCTGCTCCCGGTCTCCAACTCCTGGCTGTGTGTGTGACTTCACCTCCTAGCTAAGGTAACCCAAAGGAACATGTGAGGACAGTAAGGGGGCACTCTGATTGGGACACATAATGTATGGGGCACCCTGATGGGGACAATCAGTGTAAGCGGAGACTCATATGGGAACAACCAGTGTAAAGGGTACTCTGATGGGAACAACCACTGTTCCCATCAGAGTGGGGACAACCAGTGTAAGGGGGCACTCGGATAGGGACAACCAGCGTAAGGGGGCGTGTCGATGGGGGCAACCAGTGTAAGGTGGCACCCTGATGGGAACAACCAGTGTAAGGGTGCACTCTAATGGGAGCAACTAATAATTAGTTCTCCTCATAAGAATGACTCTTTACATTGGCTATCCACATCGTTGTGGCCCCTTACTTTCGCAGTTAATGTAAGGCGGCACACTGATGGGGACAGCCAATGTAAGGGGGCAGTCTTATGAGGAGAACCAATTATTAGTTGCACCCATTAGAGTGCCCCCTTAGATTAAATGGTGGCCCGTAGTCCAGAAATGGTCTGAGTGGCTGTTCTGTCCGGACTGTGATTCAGAACTCGGCTTGATGAAAATTTTGCTCACCGGACCTCCTCCTCCTAAAATTTGAATTTACTAACCCTGCTCTATGATATACCAAATACCAATATACCAATATCTACATATATGCACAGTTGTACCTCGGTTCACGAATGTCTCTGTTCACGAACAATTCGGTTCGCGACCAGGAAGTTCGTCAAAATTTTGCCTATGTTCACGAATTCTGCCTCGGGTGACGAACACGACCGTGGCCATCTTCCCTGCTCTGACACATGGTCGTGGCTTCCTGTCCTCGAGATTGCGGTCACAGACAGGGCTGTGAACACTTACTGTGTGTGCTTTGTAGCACAGTACTGTACAGTATTACTGTATTCAATCCAGCATGGCTCCCAAGAAAGTGCAGAGCAAGCATGGTGGGAAAAAAAAAGCGCAGAGAGGTGAAAAGAACGTGCAGAGAGTTAATGAAGGTGACAAGAACGTGCAGAGCGTTAATGAAGGTGACAAGAATGTGCGGAGCGTTAATGAAGGTGACAAGAATGTGCAGAGCAAGAATGGTGGTAAAAAGAAAATGCAGCGCAATAATGAAAGTGACAAGAAAGTGCAGAGCAAGAATGGTAACAAGAAGGTTTTGGAAAAATGGAATGAGTGCCAGGATTTCTTTGAGAAGCACGACCCCAACATAACTGTGACAAACAGTCTTGAATCTGATGAACAACAACGTGGTCTCTCATTTCCGGAGGGTTCTGCAGGGCAGGAAAACACAAGTCACATTAGACAGATTTTTCGCCAAAATTGACCCTGCAGCTAAGAGACAAAGAAGAGAGGAAACCCCTGAAGGAGATCTGCCCAATGTCCTTATGGAGGGGGACTCTCCTTCTAAACAATAACCTCCTCCCAACCCATCTTTCCGTCCTCCATGCCAGAAGTCGCCCCAAGAAAGGTTATTGTTCACTCTCTTTATACTGTACTGTACTGTGCTTTGTTTCATATTTTTGTGGTTACATTTTTTTTCTATATGGTTCAGAACGTATTAACCTCATTTACATTGGACCCTATGGGAATATGTGATTCGGTTCGCGACCAAAAATTGGTTCGCGACCACGTTCGTAGGAGTCAGAATGGATTAACCTGATTTACATTGAACCCTATGGGAAAATGTGATTCGGTTCGTGACCATTTTGGTTTGTGACCAGAATCATGGAACCAATTAAGTTTGTGAACCGTGGTAAAACTAAAAAATTACTTTCAGTTATTAATTAGTTAACGTAATAAGAAATGGTAAGATTATTAGTCATGTTCCTTGAATTTAGTTGAAATATTTTAACACAAAATATGTTTTTAAATGAATCCTATTTCATGTTCTCTTGGGAGAAAATATATGAATGACAAGTAAATTCTTGCTGCTGCCGAACAGTATAATAATTCTGCCAGCTCATCATACTGTAGGTAGAGTAATTTCAAATATTAATTAATCTAAAATTATTTCTCCATTCTGGGAAATGTCTTCAATTATCCCATTAAAATGTAGATATGAAATTAATGACTATAGATTATGTTTTCATACTTTTTTTTTACTTTAATGGTTTTAGGAAATATATAGACAATATACCGTAGTGTTATGCAATGTATATTAATTCATGTCTACTCCATGTTTCCTCATGAGCAAACATGTACAATTGTTTGTAGTCTTGAATTGTATGCATATCTTTTGCAGTAAGGCAGCTCTGAAGCCCCAGCTATTATTATTTAATATTACACTGAAAGTAAGTAAAAAGGGTCATAGTTGCGGGCATCCCCTGATCCCAGTTCACTTGTGTGATATGCATTTGGAAGGGTATTAAAGAATGGGCACATGTTGCTAATAAATGCAATGATATTATTTGCTTTTTGTCCCTTGTCGATACCTTACCTGGGCTTCCTCACCTATCCTAACTCTTCTGCAGCCATCGCTTAGATTAGCTGTGTTAGCAACTCAGGGGAGCTCTGAGGTTTCTCTCCTGGTCATTTGACAGTGCTTGGGCCTAGCGATCATCACAAGAAAGAAGGTCACATGCTCTTCCATACTTGGAGTGCCGTATACAATCACCGTCTGCAGAGGAGCAAGTCGATGTGAGGGAGGGGAGGTAAAGGGATTGAGGGATACTTTCCAGAAACACTGTCACCTTGCTTAAAGCTTGATTCTGCCCTTTTATTCAATTGGACTAAGCATAGTAGTGGATTATAGTAAATACAACTCTGCCTTTCCCCACTGTAACCCAAATACTAAAAATGGCTGGATTTGGCCTTTAACTTTAATATTGATAATTTTCAGCTTTTCTTACTGCCCATGTACCTCGTAATGCAAAACCCGTTAACTATACCTATAAAAACACTTCTTATACCTGATCAGTGTGCAAGCTGATGTCCCTTTCTCTTTTATCTTTTTTACATTTTCATCTTTTTAAGAAGGACAGCATCTACGTGTGAGGAGTATTCAGTCAGCAGAAGGTTTTGAAATTTTGTTTTGAGGTGCCTTGTGTGAAGGAGACCACATGTCTTCTTTACAGTTCAGCCTACATACTGCCACCAAAAAGTAATATAATTAGCAACACATCATTGTGGTCAAGTTTATTGCATATAATCCCCACAGTGTCACCAAAAGCAGGCACATTTTCAATCCCCAATATCTGTTGGATTTTGACTACTACTTCAAATGCTCAATTCTTACTATTACTAAAAGATAAATAAAATAATAGCAATGTGATAATAGGCCGTAGGACTGTTCAGCAGCAAGAAACCTAGGTGAAAATACTGGAGAAAAAAGCTAGACAAATAAAAAATTCAATGCCTACTTTAATACTGTATATCATATTTCTATACAAAAAGATAATTTATGGTACTGCATCTAGAAACAATATGACCCCTGCTGAGCCTTTTTTTGCATCAGGAATAGGAATAGGCTCTCTGCCCAGTTGCTGTTTAGCTAATGGTTCCCCTTTTTCTGGAGTATTTTATTATTCTATTGTTTTAGGGTTTGTGTTTGGGGTTCAGAGTTTAATTTTCTTGGGGAGATATTGTTTTCATTTTTATAGTAATTTGATTGTATTTTTTATTTTTTCCATTTTGGGGTCAGCAGCATGTTGGTGATGCATACAACACTGCTCTTTGTTAGCAACACATCATTGTGGTCAAGTTTATTGCATATAATCCCCACAGTGTCACCAAAAGCAGGCACATTTTCAATCCCCAATATCTGTTGGATTTTGACTACTACTTCAAATGCTCAATTCTTACTATTACTAAAAGATAAATAAAATAATTTGTCACAGCAAGCAGCACCAAAAAATAATTTTTTCAAGTTATTATTGAGACTGGGGTACTAAGGCTTAATGTAAATGAAGGAATAATTTAAAATGAAAAATATATTACACATACAAGTTATGTCATGCCAGCATAGAGTGTCACTAATGCTGTCCCAAAGAATCATAATGTTCTTAAAGCACATATAGCATAAAGCTTTCTCTGTAGCACTTGAAGAACTGGTGTTTTCCCATGTTGCCCTCTTGGTCACATAAAATGGGTGGCCATCTGCCCACTGAACGGTATTTTTTACTTTTTTTATTGCATTGGAACATGTCCCCCAGATCAGTGCCCATCTCCTAATGTCCTTTGTTTAACAGCCCCATGCCTATTATTCTTGAAAATGGAGAGATTTGATCTTCAATATTCACCTCGATTGACTTAAATAGGGTTCACATTAAAGTTCGCAGCTTGCAAACTTTTCAGTACATTCACCCCAAACGCGCAAGTAAATTGAACCTGAGCACATTTGCCCATCACTAATCAGAAAGTCACAAAATACAAAGAATTATGGGAAAAGTAAGTGGGTGGAAAGTCAAATTTCAATTAATGTTTCTGCCAATTCAGTGCACACTAATGTATGTTAGTGTATTACAAATGCATTTTGATGAGGTTTTAGGGATCCTTTTAGGCCTCATGCACACTGTGGTATTTAGAGCAATGTTCAGGGGCATAACAAAATTAAATGCCCCAAACCTGCATTTGGAGAGGATCTTACTGGCATAATTTATGTGCATACATAGGTAAACAGTTGTGTATGCATGAAAATTCTATCCAGTGCTTAGAATAAATGAATATTCTAGCCAATAGAATCAGTTTACCTGCATACATCTGTTAAAAGTGTGTAATTATATAGCAAAACTTGCATTTTATACTGGATTATTCTGCTAGTTTATGCATAGATGGGAG
>NW_017307579.1:151910-190425 GCF_000935625.1 Nanorana parkeri | reverse complement strand
AATACGCCCTTGTGCATGAGCCCTTATGCGGCATTGTCATGGCTCTGTAAATGGAAAATATAACAAGAGCTCATGTATCAGTTCCCTAAGGGTCCAGCTAGGGGAAGATTTGGTATGTTTTATTTTAAGGTTATGTTTTAGTAAAGAAACTTACGTATTTTTCATACAAAAAGTCCTGCACCTAGAACCACAGCACCAAAAACGATTGGCAATACTATTGACAAATATGTAGATATCAACCCATAGTACAATCAAAAGCCTTCCTTCTAAAAGCACCAGATTAATGCTGAAAAGTCTAAATACAGCTAATTCACCAAATGCATAACATTTACTTTTTATATAATTGCAAGCTGTCCAGTAGCTCTTTATTCCCAAAATGCCCTGACATTTTTAAAGAAAGTTGTACTTTGAGTTGCTTCGATCGGGTAACTATATCCAGAGGAATTAATTAAAACCTATAGAGAGACAGGTATTGATTAATGAGATCATAGTTTTGACACATGTTGCGGTTCCTCATAAGGTTAGTTCAGACCATGGTGCTCTCTACCAGAAAGAGGGACTCAAGGGTTCAAGTTTTGCCCATCACTGTCACAAACAAACGATATCAAATCAATAACAAGCTAAAAGATAGAGTTAGAAGACTGCAATAAAAAAGACAAAATATAGAGTAAAACAAGTGAAAATATTTGATTCGCCTTATAACCCTACAAGATCAAGTCATAAAGACAGTGTTATTTTTTGACAGATGTAGAGGTTGAATAAAGTTATTGACATGATTTCACAAATCATGAAATCTTAATGAATTTATATATTGTTACATAGGATCATTTTTCAAACGTGCAACTTTTACATGTATGCAACATTTTGTAGGATTTAAAGTATACCTGGTCTATTGTCTGTGTCCCAGTTGAAAAGAATCCCCTTCACTTCCTGTCCTGAATACACCACTAGAAGAATAACTGAGAGGACATTTTCCCAACATGGATGCAAACAGCAATTCAAGTTTGACAGAGGTTCTAAGCCTTCCCCACTCTGACTAAAACTAAGAAAAAGGTTTGCATGGAATGAAATGGGTAATTCAGATGAACATCTAACTAAAGACATGAAATACATACTGTATATTCCAATCTGTAATTCTCTTCAGCCAGTCTTGTAATCCATATAACTATGCCACATTGTATAGTCAGCAAATTACCTCGATTTAATAGTGCTGATTTATTGTACAATGAGCTGCTAGGTGACCCAGGAACCTGCAAGGCTGAACTAGGAAATAAGAGAATTTAGTAGAGGTTCATGAATCACAAGATTGCCTTACACACAGACATGTAAAAGAGTCAGAGCTCTGATGGATGGTTCTGTCTGAAGTTTCAGGGGCAGACAGCATGCCTAAAAGGGAGGAACGTGTGCTTTGCTCACTGCTTAGCTAGTGCATATTGCTCCAGGAGTCCTTTGCCATATATCACATGTTTGTTTGTAAAACATAATTTGTATGCAGAAATAGATATAAAACATCATTTAAAAATGTATTACAAAAGCAGACCCCAAACCATTATAGCTCCCCAATTATCTAAGTTTACGGTAATCCACTGGGAGATCACCTCACAGGGTCGCTGGAAGTATACTTCCTTAAGCCTGTGCTATGTATCTTACCCTCTCTCTCTGCTTCTTGTACCACAGTAACATTCAAACTTCCAAGGTGGATTTGAATATTATGGGTAACTATAAGAAGCTTTTTATCAGGTGATTTTTTTTTATATCAGACTTAGAGCGGTTGATTTCCAACCCTTTACACTGGGCAAATGCTGCTTGCATGTCATTATCATCACTAGATGGCAGCATGAGTGGGAATTCCTGCCCTGCATTGAAAGCAGGGGTTCTTAAATCAACAGATTACAGACAATTGTGTCTGTGGTGGAGTGATGCCCTACTGCATCATCTAAACCAACAATGGAATAAGTAGACTAAGTTCTCTGTATGCTTCTCAAGGTTTAATATTCAGCTTTAACAAAGCACACATTTACAGTATAACATTTCCATTTTCTTAGCTTTTTTGATTTCCACAACAAAACCATACAAAACTAGAGAGAGAAACTTTGCAAAAGCATTTTTTCCTGTCCCAAAATGGATATTTGGGTCAGATTGAGCCAATTACCAGCATAGCTGATTTTGGGATGTTCACTCATCCCTGTCTCATTGAGACTGTATAGAAAAATGTTAATAAAATACCTGTTACATGCTGTTAGTGCATAGAAAGATTTTGCCACAAGCCAATTACGAGCATTCTATTTTTATTATGTCCAATTATTTTAGGAGAATATGTCATTGTGTAATGTGACAGCATGGATGGTAATTCTGGCTCGCTTAATATGCTCCAACATCTCAAAATCTAAATCTGAGTTTGCAGTTCAGTGTGTTTTATGGTTCCAGTACCATTCTCTTTCTGAGCCCACTACAGCCTTACCCACACATTATCATGCATAAAAGACTGCATAGCACAGGAATCTATGGCCAAAGCCTACAGCTCCACATAAAAAGTGAGTATATCACATTTGCAAGGGTAAATCTTTTTTTCTTTGAAGTTCAGCTGTAGGATACAAAACGTACCATTTTTGTAACTGAAAATTCAAGGAAAAAGATAAAAAGACTGAACCCTTGCTTGAACTGAACCCTTGATTGAGAAATTAACACTCAAAACACTTTAAAACCCCACTAAAAAGATTTGACATTTTTCAACAACTCAAGATTTTTTTTTGTTTTATTGTATTGATTCAACCTGGAAAAATAGCACATTAATCAATTCATCTTTTTTTTCTTCTTATGTATGGTTGGAATATTAAATGAACCAATGGGCCAAACAATTGGATTCTAATCTGTGATCACACATATACCTGGACATACACTTAGAATTGAAAACATCTGAGGATATTGTACATTGTAAAGTTTTTTTACTGCAATTCATGCATAATAATATTAAAGACACTAAATTATATATTTTCTCATATTTTATATGCTATTTTGGGAACTAATAAAATCCTAAGAGCCTAAGCTTTTTTTGTGATTGGGTGATAATAATTAGGCAAATACATTTCCTTTGCTGCAGTTTGCAACGAAGTGACATTTGGCAGTGAACAACCTTTTTAAAGTTCAAGAGCTGCATTAAAAGAGGAATGATAAAGGGCATCATTAGGTGAAAACTGTTACTCACTATTTCAATTACTTAGCTACACGAGCGCTTGTGAGAAATAATAGATACAAATCATTGCTATTGACTAAGTATCCATTCAGCTGCCTGAAAAGCAATTTAGATCCAGATTCTTGTCATAAATTTTGGAATGTTAAAACAAGTGTATATGTATGAACAATTCTACATTTGCTACATTAAAGATTTCAAAGAGCTTTTTCTTGGCCCAATCAAAATGATGGACCTGGTGTATTCACCTTATTAGCCTGATTGGTGTCTCATTAGGGTTGCTGCAACCTTTTCGAGGCATTTAGATATAAATAATGCATTTAATATCTCCTAATCTAGATTTTAAAAGGGTTCTTTCCATATAATGTGCAATGTTTAATTAGCCCATGGTGGCTGTTCGTACAGTATCATAACACGCCTAATGCAATCTGCAGTATGGTGATTTGTGCAGATTATTTTACAGTACATAATGGCTGCTAATGGAGTTCTCAACAGCTAGGAATAGGAATACTGGGCCATAATAACAATTTTTATGCAATTCTGAAGCAGATTGTGCAATTTGTAATTCATATTCATTTGCATTAGTCCAGTGCTGTATCGATTTTCTTACAGTTTGAAATTTAAAGAGATACGGTATTCTGTAAACATAATTTGCATCTCTATAGCAGATGGAACCATTTTGAAATATGAACTAATATTTATTGGACTGCATCCATTGAGGCACACGAACCCTGTTACATCCCTGAGTTATTATATTACTAGAAATTAACATGATGACTCTTGAGTAATCAATATGTTTTATTTTCATATTATGGATTCAGTATGTTAAATGACTGCCTCCATTGTCTTTCATGTGAAAAATGCTTTTTGCACATTAAATCAGTTAATATAATAATAGTGACTTTAATAGTCATTATACTACACATGTTTTTCATAACAGATATTAGAACTCTTACTTGCTCATTGCCATAGGAGAAATAAAAAAAGGCATTAGCTGTCTTTAACAAAAAACTTTTTATTCATTTTATGCACATCAAACAATTTACAAAATTATGCCAATGCTATTATGCAAGTAAACTCTAACAATTAACTTCTGTAATGTGTCTTTGAAGGTTCTCATTCATCAAGGTCATGGTATATCTGTAAAAAAATCAGAATTAATGGAAACATGAAACATGTTCAAGAACAAAAACAGCAAGTCCAGTTGCCTTGACTTATTTTGTACAGATATTCTGTAATGTTGGTCTGGTAAATATAGCACTGGAAGTATTTTATCTGTTTGTAAAGTGCAAAAAAAAGGCTTGTTGATCCAGCGAGAACTCAAATCAGCTGATAACTAACTCATGTGTTCTTTCTCTGCTGCATTCTTCTCAGTAAACATTGTTTCTAATTATCTCTCTGGACTATTGAGAGCCCCCATGTTATGGAAAAGAAGGGGGTGTTCCATAGTTCTGTCTCAGGGTAACAACACCACTTCTCTATAGATGAGTTAGCATCCAGCATAGTTAAAAGCAGCTTTTGTTAACAGTGGGATGGTAGCAACATTAGCAATAAACTGTTTAAAATGAACTCCATTACAAAAACTAGAGGCCACCACCTAAAATTGGTGGAAAAAAAATTCCAGCACAAGGGGCGAAGGGGGTTCTTCACAGTAAGATCAGTTAGGGTCTGGAACTCACTGCCACAGGCGGTGATTTCAGCAAATAATGTGGAATTGTTCAAGAAACTTTTGGACGATTTCTTAAGGGACCGTACTATACAGGGGTACAGGTACTCCTAGAATGAGATCCTAATAGGTTGGACTTGATGGACGAATGTCTTTATTCAATCTCAAATACTATGTAACTATGTAACTATTTAAAGCCTATTGCACCATTTAAGCCCAACAAAAACACCTTAATTTCTCCTTCTCTGTTGACTACAATGATATTTGCTGAAAGAACCCATATGTTGCAAATATTTAAAAGAAATGCAAACTCTTAATTTCACTTATCCCTACACATCCCTCTCCATCCCAATAGCAGCTTAAAGCCATCTCTGCACCACATTCAGCAAGCAAACCAACCAAACCAGTGGCAACTGCTTTCATCAACTAGCCTTTTAAAAGCAAGGTTCTGGAGGACAGGGTTTTTACAGACCAAACACAATGCAAAGATTTTCCAGCACTCATATCAGCAAGCCAGGAACAAAAACAATCTACATTGTTTCAACAATTTGTGGGAAAACCAGAGGTTTTTGTTGCATACGTGTACAAATATGTAAACCACACTGTGTTATTAAGGTCCCTCTGTGATGTCGGCTCCCTAACTCTATTCTAACAGAGCTCTCATCTTGGGCATAATATAGCAATGAATAACTTGAAAACAGTTATGCCAGGCGGTAGCTCATTCTTCCTTACGGCGCAGAGACACACCAGAAGCCCACTAATGCACAGTGGCACCTAAAGACCTCCAGTGCACCAAATCCAGCAAGCAAAACAAAAATGGCAACTACTCTAATCAATTTAAAGCTTGCTTTTAAAGTAGGGTGGAAAGGCTGTTTACAGAACAAACTCAATAGAAACATCTCCCAGCACGCATATTAGCTAGCCAGCCAAGCTGGCATACCTGCTCTCAATTTACTCATTATTATACTGTATATGTCCCAAGACTGGATACCTAAAAGGTGGTCCTTAATAATCATTTACATACCCATGCTTGCTGTACACGTGTGTTTGTGTTGTATGTGCATGCACATTGGGGTCAGAAGGCACTTCAAATTATTTGTTTTATTTTCAAATATTTTCATATTTTAAACACTTTTTCCCCTACTTAACTTTATTGCTATTACAAGGGGCCTGAGGAGCCCCCTATTTGATAGCATACGTGAAGCACAGGTTCTCTTTAAAGAGGCATCAGGGGTCTCCTGGACCCCAATGCCTCCTCTGCACTCTCACCAACCAGATTGAGTAGAGACTCATTTCATTGCTATATTTTGCCCAAGCTTTTTTCCTAGTCGCATTTCCAAGGATCTGACTCTTACTGGCTCTGACTATCAGAACTGTGCTCTTTTGGTCTAATTAGTTACAGGGGAGATTGAGAAACAGCTGTTTGTTCTGCACCCTGACAGTCAGCATGTTCTTGCTGTGTTTCCTAAATAAATAGAACAGCATGCATGTATAATAAATGGCCAAAAAGGCAACTCCTGTAAAAGTATTACATTTTTTTATTTTAAACAAATAAAATATTCTTATAAACATATAAATTAGTTATGTGTAAGTGTTAACACAGCGCTAAAGGTTTAAAGTGAACTAAATGATTGTATAAAGAAATATATATTTGGTTTAAAAATACCTTCTTACGAAAAAAATATGTGTGTTTCACACTAGTGAAAAGGTCTTGAAAGAGACCTAAACAGTATCAAATATTTTAGGTGATCCAATGTGGCATAAAGTGTCTAAAAATGGCCTATTTAGTGTTAACACATAACATTCAGAGCATATGGCTCCTAGATAGATACAATGTGACAGGATATCAGAAAAAATATATCGACATTCTTTGAAACATTAATACATCTCGTTAGTGAGTGAAAATGCAAATCATTAAATAAATAAAGATCCAGTGAAGCAAAAAATATTCCAGTGAAAAACAGTGGTGTTGAGATTAGATGCAAATATTTCCTCCAAAGTCTCAGTCCGTGATATAAATAGCAAATAAATGCAAAAATAGAAAATAGAAAAAATATACATCAGCTCTTCCTCGCCCGATCTGCGGCCCCCCAAGTAATGGTTACTCACCAGATGGTGTGTGGAAATCAAGCCCCTCTCAAAGGTGTGGGTCTGGTCCCTCAGCTCTCCCATCGATATGTGCAGGACTCCCCACTCACTGGAGCGGATACCGGCAGGTATCTTCACTAGCCGCACTGCAGCGGATCCAGCTAGTCTTCTACGGCAGTATCCCGGCTCCTTTTGCTCGCTAGATAACTGATGTTTTTCTCCCGGTCCCGATGGTGAATCAAAAGGGATTTTTAGAAGAGAAAGACAGCTTTCATGGTGCAGTATGAAGCAGCGAAGTTTTATTAGGATAAACAGTTCACATAAAATTTGTTTAAAATTATCTTTCGGCAGGCTCGAATATCAAAGTAACAAACAACTCGTGTTGGAAAGATCTGCCCCTTGACGCGTTTCGTCACTTGATGTCTTCTGAAGGTCAACAGATCTTCCCTTGCTCCTCAACCAAGTTCAGATATACCTCTAACAATTAAAAATTAAGCAATCAAATCATTACATCTAGAAAGTCATTAGAACGAAAAACTCATAATTTAACCCTTTAAACAAATAAATAGATAGATAAATACAGAAATAAATAAATAGATAGAACGAAAAGCTCATAATTTAACCCCTTAAACAGATAATATAGTTTATACCAGAAGGATTTAACTGTGTTAACACTTACACATCACATACACTATTTTTCATAGCAGCTTTAGGATCACCATTTAAACATCTTAGGCTATTTTTCCAAGAGCGCAGATCTTTGTTGTAACCATATAAATTAGTTAACTTTCTCATATATTAAATAATTTATTAAAGTGGTAATTTTTTCCTTGCCCACTCTGTTTTTATTATTGACCGGTACCCTATTATTTAGGAAAATACATTTCTTAAGAATGTGCTCATGTAAGCACCTCATGCACTTTTCCTATAGTTCCAGTGATTGACTAAAGATTATTCCCCAAACGCCAAGTGTTAAATTTGATCAAATTCCAGAATCTATTCCAGTAAGTCAGATATGACACTGTAAGTTCACAACCTGCACTCTAGATAAATATATGATTCCTATGTATTTCAGGACAGTCTGTTTTCTCCATCTTCAGGAAGTAATACCTTAACTTAATGTTAATGCTGTGCCAGAACAGATTTATTGAAATTATATTTCGTCTGATGTTCTATCTAACTCTATTACAAAAAAATACTTATAAAAGACTGGTAATCTTAGCATTCACTTAAAGCCGTCACCACCTTCTTAAAGCTTAAATCAGTTTTAAGCAACAAACAGCTCATCTTTAGGGACAAAATTATGTCTATCACATTAAAAGAGTTATTGCTCTATTGACTTGAATAGCACTCAGCTGCCACATTTACTCACATGAGCTGATAAATTTGCAATGGGTGAAAGACAGAAATAAGACGGAAATTGATTTATAAGTTTGTGTAGAATAGAAGCCCTGAAAATGCCTCTATTAAAAATCTGCAATTTTTCACAAGGCTTCGCTTGCCTTAATAAATGTGAGAATGGGTTTGATTTCATTCAGAATTAATGTAGTTTGAAATTGAAATGAGTCGCACTTCCTGCCTGTAGGAGATCTGCTGACATTTCCACTCTGATCATTGTGGCAGAGGAAACAAAAATAGGAAAAAAGTAGAAAATAAGATAAATTCTGTATAATTTGCACAACAACCACTGAAGACCAATTTGATCAGGTCAAAAATAATTCCATTTTCAAAATGTCAGTTCACTATAGGCAGTGATGTATGTTTTTTTTTTACAGAATATCAATTGTTACTACCTTTGCTCCAGCAGTGTATTAGTAACTGGCTGATACACCTGAGTATGTTTCCAAATGTTTCCGCTTTATTTAAAAAAATATATAATTGCATGTTTATCTGTGGTTAGAATGACAAAATAAAAGTTATTAAGCACTTGGCCAGAGCTTGATTTACTAAAGGCAAAAAAGCTGTTCACTTTGCAAGGGCATTTTCCCTTTACTCAGTCAATTTCGTAAAAATTCACTTTACAAAGAGTATCCAATCATGTGCAAGGAAAATTAAAAAAAAAACAGTATTACACGAATGGAAGTCAGCAGATCTTGACCACATTCACTAAGCTATGGGAACATTCCCCTGCAAACTGAACAGCCTATTTGCCTTCAATAAATCAACAGCATTGATTCATTTTTTGGGTGAATTATCTTTAAGCCCCAAAATTGGGCTTAGTGACCTAAGCATTGAGCTAAGCATTATTTCAAGACACCATTTGTTTGTTTTCATAGGACATAGGACAATGTTTTTAACTTTATTCCACAGTTAAACAGCTAGTTTATTCTTATTCTAAGGTATTTTCCATTATGTTGCCAATTTGATTAAATATAAAAACATGCTGTAATTTACAGGTAGGGATGAGCTTTGGGTTCGGGAAAAACTTGGGTTTGAGGCAAACTAATGGGCGATTTAACAGCTATAGCAACCAACTTGCAATAATGCACTTCCTGGCCTTTAAACTTTGGGTAGTTGGTTTAGAAGGAAAAATAAGGGGCATTTGAATAAACAAGTCCCCTCACAATACAAATGTGGATTTCGCGCTCCAATATTATATGTGCTTAGCTGTGACAGGGGAAGCACAGGGATTGCTGCTGATAAAGGGCAAAGATACAATGTAGGGCTTTTAGGCACTGTTCTCTTAAAGGCCATGTAAACCCTGCATATTCTGCAGCTTCTTTACAGTCCCCCACAAGCACCACTGTCCTAATAGGCTGCATATGTTGTTTCACAGAGCATATCTCCTATTTTTACAGGTGCCAATATTTTTTTTCTCATGGCCTATTCCTGTCCATATGCAATACACTAATAACAGTCTACATGTGTTTTTTCTACACAGGGCATATTTACTAGTTGCTGCTGGCTGCAATATTTCAAAAGGCCTTTTCTTTAAAAAAAACAACAACAATGTAGTATTCCTGGGCAATGTGCATCAATTTATTTTTTGGGGGAAGAGCATGTGACAGGGTGTTTTACATGCGGGAGTTTGTAGGTGACAGTGACAGAGTTTTTGGTGTTTTAGTGGTTGGGTTTACATCTCTTTTTACCAAACTATGTTTGAGTTCTTCAAATTGCAGTGCTAGGGCACATTTTCACATGTTCACTTTATGTGTGCACAGATCTGTACACCCATAAAATCAATTTAAGGACCAACATCTGCGAGCCTCCGAATCCAAAACTGCACATTGAAACTGCAGGACAAGCGGCGGCCACATCGGCCGCTGGCGCTCTGCGCATGCGCGCCACCAATATGGCCACCGGCGTGTTCCAAAAACGAATTTATGTATGCCCAAATATCGTTTTAGTATATTCGGGCATATATTAAATTTGTTATTTCGGATTCGGATGAACCGCCGAATCAACTGATTTTCGTTGATTTGCAGGTTTGACTGAATCAGAATGCACATGTCTAATAAAAAACAGTGATGGTGGGTGTGAAAATGGTGGGGTCTAGACAAATGTTTGACTCTTAGAAATATCAAAGGCCAAGTTTCTGCCCTTACTTTTCTGTTTAAAAGACAATTGGCCTCTTACTCTTTGATAAAGGCCTAATGTGTCTCACAGATCAGCAGCAAAGCGGATCTGCCACTTGTGGTTCTATTGGTATGTGGTCTTTCCTACCTTGCTAGAGTCTGTTTTGTTCCAGGAATAGGCGTCACCGGAATTCACCTGCTGGTTGATTTAGCACCTACACGGTTAGTATGATCACTTGTCCAGTCTCTCTATCAGGTTCACCATTTAGTTATTTAAAATAAAAAAGTGCACCGTGCAATCTCCCCCCAAGTTAACCCTTTCCCCCATCTTCCAATTAAACCAAAATAGAGACCACTCCCATGAGTCTTTCAAGATCTAACGAGATGGGCATTTCTGCCAGAAGTGGACCTTCGGCAGGTAAGTGAATAACCCCTATAATCTTACTTGTCTTACTTGTCACTCCCTTTTATTTTGCAGCCTAACCAATCTGCTTGCATACCATCCAGCCAACAACCAATATTTGTGGCTATTGCCTGACAGATAAATACACTCTATTTTGTATTGCATGATAAAACCTGCCTTGTCTTTTTCTATTTGCTGCCTATTCAAACACTCACATTCTGACCTGACACTAACCAATTTCTACAAAATACAAAAGGCTAGATTTGGAATATTTGAGGAAAAACTGGGGATACAGACATGAGAAGGGGTTTGGGAATCTGGAGTTGTTAATTCGAAGTGTTTTGTGCACTCTGTGTTGACAATTTATTAAACTTTTTTTAGACAATACAGTGTAGTGCTGCAAACAAACAAGCTCACAATCTTTACTGTTAACCCTATTGCTGCCAGATCTATTTTGCCTGTATTTGCACACCTATAAAATGCACATTTTAGGTCCAAAGATTGTTTACAACATATCAAAATGATATATTTTCTGAAAGCAGAGACTTCAGAGAATAAAACTATGGCAGTTCCAATTGTTTATGTCACACCATTTTAATAAAACTGCTTATCAAACCCAAATTGTCATTAAAAAATGCATTCAACTAATTTTAGTGCACACAAATGCAAAAAATGCCCAATTGTTTGGTAAAATAAAAAAGATGAGGTTGCATTGAGTAAATAGATACAAAACATGTCAAGCCTCTGAAACAGTGAAAACGTTTTGTACCCAAACTTGCCCATAGGCATCAATTTAAAAGCCTCTACAGTTCACCCACAAATGATGGCCATAGAATGATTGTTCTCATTCCAGCATGTGCAGTGATTCCTTACATGTGTGGCACAATCAGTGTTTGCATATGTCCACGCACACAGGTCATTTGTTTACTTTCATATGTGCCTGTACCTAGGGGTGGGGAGCTTTAAAAATATTTTTGGGAATTTTTAAAACTTTTTTAAATTTAACTTTATTGCTATCACATACAGGGTAACAAGGCCATTTATATGATAGCACAAAAGTACTGACAGGTTTTCTTTAATTAGAAAGGGGTCTGTTATAGTTCTAATGTCTACCATGCATGATCTGTGCTTGATTAGATTCATCCCTGGCTGCTGTGACAATGCTAAACCTGGAAGTGACAAAATACTTGTCACTTCCAGTTTCAGCACTAAAATTAAGTGACAAAATTCTTGTCACACTAAAATCAATTGCATGCATTAAATTTTTCTGGGTTGATACATACATGGCGGTTGTTGTTGAGTGGTGATAGCACCTTGCAGCATGTGTGGAAGTGATCAGGTAGCATTGATATAGCAGCCTAGAGAGCGTTTAAAGACCCATATTGCCACTGACATATGACATACATTGGTGGCAGTGAAAGGGTAAAAATAATACTGTACTTTAACACCCCATACAGCATTTAACAAAATTGTATTCAAAGGATTAATTCAAAGATTGGACCCTCTCCCCACTGTATGTATTTTTTTTTTAATGTTGCTTTTGCATTGGTACCTGTGCCCCTATGTCAGTGCCCAGCTCTTCATGCTCTCTTTTGACAATCGCTTGCCATTTAGCCTTGAAAATGGTCAGAATTTAGTATCAAGTTTCACCCGCCAGAGTCTTTAATGGAGTTTGTTTTTTTTAGTAATCCAAGTTTTATTAGTTTTCCGAAATTACAGTACAATTCAACAAACAGACAAAAGACAGAGAAAAGAAAAAACAAAAAAAACAAGTATACTCGTAAGAATTAACCAGCAGGGAGTAACAATACAAGGAAAGGGGGTAAGGAGCCTGAGTTCCCCACCCGAATACAACTTAGGAGAAACATCACAGCCGCTTGCAAACCCTGGCACACCATCTGGGTACACGGCACATGTGGATAATCAGGTGATGTCCAGGCTGGTTACTTAGGGACAATGATGATACACAGTGGGTCGAATCTCCAGCCCTGAGCTGTGGGCCCCTCCCCACAAGTGCATTAGGAGTAGGGATGAGGGACCATCAGATCAGGTCGCCGCCAAAACTAGTCACTAAGTCAGGTAGCACGACACAGTAGAGCACCTGTTGGGGCTCGAGCCTAGTGTATCCTTCCGCCTTGGAGGATCTATAGCGGGAAGAGGGTCAGAGTAGTGAAAAGGCAAGGGAAGCCAGGTGGGTAGACGAGCTGGGAGGAAGAAAAGAAAGAGAACCGGGTGTAGTTAAGGCGTATCAGAAAAGTTCTTAGGAAGATCCCACCCCTGCCATGGGACCCTCATCCCTCCGTAGGCCAGTATAGCAAGAGGACACAGCCTCCACAAAGGTAGCTGATCCCCTAAAGGTGTACCAGAGAGACCAGGTGTGCACATGAGCCTCTCCAGCTTCTCGCTCCGTAGCCAGGTCCGCTATGTGGTCCATCTCTACCGCCCATTCAGCCAGAGTGGGTGCCACCTGCGTACGCCAATGGCGTGGGATGACTGTCCTGGCAGCCGTGAGAAAGTGTCGCAGGAGGCCCCTTTTCGCAGATTTCATAGACCTGGGGAGCATCGAAAGCAGCAGTATCTTAGGGTCGTTAGCAATTGTTATTCCCGTCATTCTGAGATAGGCCCCCAGAACCCCTCGCCAGAACTCCTGAATCAGGGGACAGCTCCACCAGATGTGAGTCATGTGACCCATGGACCCATTACAGTGCCAGCAAGAGTCCGGGGTGGTAAGGTACATGCGGTGGAGAGTCGCCAGGCACCTATACCATCTGGTCAAGATTTTCAAGTTCTTCTCGTGGGCTTTACTGGCAATAGAGAGAGAATAAGTGAGCGCGAATGAATGGTCCCAGTCAGCTTCCGGTATAGTGGTCTCCAACTCCTTCTCCCACATTTGGGTGTAGTCTGGCAGACTGGGGGAGATCATGATGGAGAGGATAGAGTAGATGAGGGAGACTGTGTGCGTCGGGGGCAATGAGGCCAGGAGAAGGGAATCAAAAGTGGGGTCCGCCAGGAAGCAGTCTGGGGTGGAGAAATATTCTACGAAGGATCGGAACTGACGCTCAGCCAGCCAGGTGCCACCGAACACACCAACAGGAGTGGTCGAGACTGTAGTTTGAGCTTCCAGAGCCGAGGCCAAGCGACGGTGAGTGACTCTATCCCAACGACCCAGGGAGGGTCCAGTCAGCGCTGGAGGGAAAGCCGGGTTACCAAAGAGAGGAGTCATCGGACCCAAGTAAGAGGAAACCCCCAGGCGCGCGATATATCGATCCCATATCTTCAGAGTGTGAGAGGTCAGGAGAGGAAGAGTAGCGGAAACAGGTCTGGAGCCAGGTTGTATCCAGGGTAGTGCCAATAAATCGGCAGACATAAGAGACTCCTCCAGGCAGACCCATAGTTTGTCCCAGGAGTGGTGGAACCAATCTACTATGCGGACCAACAAAGCCGGAGATGGTAGAGGAAGATATCAGGGGCGCTAGCACCCCCTCTGCATTTCGGCAGAGCCAGAGTTTTATAGCCGAGCCGAGGGCGGGAGGATCCCCATATGAAGCTTGTGAAGGCCTGTTGGATTTGACTCAAGTATACTGTGGGGAGGGCAATGGGTAGCGTTTGGAAGAGATATAAGAACTTGGGGACAATGTCCATCTTGAGCATATTAATCCGTCCCAGCCAGGATATGAATTTACAGTCGTATGCGGCCAGGGCACCAGCCACTCCTGCCAACAAAGGGCGAAAGTTCAGGGCATAGAGGTCAGCCAGGTTCCTAGGAAGGTGGACACCCAAGTATTTCAAGGATATAGGGCAAATACGGAAGGAGAAGTTGCTATCAAGTAGGCGGAGATCCTCCGTTTTCAGAGATACATTGAGGATCTCTGATTTAGAGATGTTAACCCGGAAATTGCTCAAAGCACCGAACCTCTCGAATTCCTGCAGGATAGTAGGCATAGCGACATGGGGCTGTGTGACATAAAGTAGCAAGTCATCCGCGAAAAAGTGAGTTTAGATCTATGAGGACCAACGAGTAAGCCCTGGAACGCAGAATTCTGACGCAGAGCTACCGCCAAGTGTTCCATGGTAAGTACATAGAGGAGAGGGGACAATGGGCATCCCTGACGAGTACCGTTTGAGATTTGAAAACTAGGGGAGAGCGAGCCATTGACACGGATCCGGGCCGATGGGTGTGAGTAGAGGGCCATGATACTACTAAGCATTCGGGATCGCAGGCCCAGCTGCATGAGAGTGTGCCTGAGGAAAGTCCAGTCTAAACGATCGAACGCTTTATCAGCATCCACGGATAGGAGGCATAGAGGCGTGTGGGACGTTTGTGCATAGTGCATCAGCAACAAGGTCCTGATAGTGTTATCTCGGGCCTCTCGGCCCTGGACAAACCCCACTTGGTCTGGATGAATTACCCCCCGGAAGAAGAGGTGGCAGCCGATTAGCGATCAATTTGGCAAACAGTTTCACATCGGTGTTAATCAGAAAGATCGGCCTGTAATTCGTGCACAATGGAGTTTGGTTTTAATTTTGCAATTTTCTGACCGAATCCTGGGTTCAAGAAATCTCTCATGCATCCAACCCATCCCTATTTACAGGGCATATTCAGAATGTTAAATATGTAAAATGCAGTATAAATATAATTATCATCTTATGTGCTAGGTTAAAGTATATTAGTCTAAACATCTCATCTTGATAGTTTCTTTTTACTTTTCAAAATTTTTCTCCAAATAAAAAAAAATAGAAAGGACAACAAGACAGTCTAAAGCTACAACAGTAATCTTGGTAAACATGGTAATTAGCAAAAAAATGGTAATTTTGTATTTTCTATTTATAAATGTTTTCAAGAATCACAAGATTCACAAACTTTCATTCAGAATTTACACAGTGTTTATTTTCTATGAAAACGTTTATAAATAGACTACTATGTGCAAACAATAATTTTATTATTTAGTAGCTTTAGTTAAAGTAGTATTAAGTTCTCTTTTTTTTCAATAATTAATCTATAACAAAGAAATATACATTATCCAGCAAAGTATTTCTTTATGTTTTGCCCAAGCAATTACAGTCATCGTGTTTCCAAACTGTTTGCACCAACACACTCAGCTCAGCTTCCCTAAACTTAATCTTCAGTACAAGATCACAAGACACACGCAGCTTACTAGCACACACAAAGGTGGCTCCATAGGACTCTGCAAGGGAAAGGAGCCACCCTAAAACAAAATATCAGAGCCAGTGCTCAAGGGACCAACTAATTCTACAGGAAACTAAAACTTTCAGGGGTCAATTCACAAAGCTGCTGAAGGCAGCTGTGTGAATAACCGACCCGAAGTGAAGTGCACAGCATGTTCGGCTGACCCGAATTGCAGAAGGAGTTCGACTCAGCCGATCCAACATGTGGATCGGCTGAACTGAACCTCCGGCAGGCTACTCGCTGCTGTTCGGCCTATTCTCATAGAATAGAGTGAATAGCCGAATGCCACAGAGCTGCTCGAGACCTCCATGGTACTGAGCAGAATAGCCAAATAGTGAAAACAAGTTGGAAAAAAAGTAGGAAAAAAGTTTACAAAAGTAAATAAATGATAAATGTTAAAAAATAAATAAAGATTTAAAAAAGAAAAAGAAAAAAAATCAATCAAAGATGATTGAAAAAAACCCAACAGAATAAATAATAAAGGCATTTGGCTCGGCTACTCTGCTCGGTACCTCTGTGGTACCGAGCAGAATAGAAAAATAGTTAAAAAAAGTAGAAATAAAATAGAAAATGATTGGGTGGAGCTAGCAGTGACAGCTAGCTCCACCCAACTGTTTTCCATTGGCAGGGACCAGCTGTCATTACAATGAGAGCTTGTCGGCCACCTCTGCAAGTAACCTCTGTCAGTAACAGGCTGTCGGCCGGCCAATGGCTAATGGCCAGTTAAGCCGAAGCATATGCCTTCGGCTCGACTGAGCCGCTCGGCCAACTTCGGGAGCTGTACGGGCTATAGTGAATAGCCTGTATAGCAGCCCTTTGGTTCTACCGAAGGCTAGATCCTTCGGCAGCTTGGTGAATATACCCCTTAGACATCAAGGAGCAGAATCCATTTTGGGTAGTTTAATCAGCATTTGGAATAGTTTAAAAACCTTTTGAATTTAATTTCACTTTAAAGTGACACTCACCTCAGCAGTTAAATCTTAAACATGCATTCAGGTTCCTTAACTGTTAACACAATTGTATCTTATTTGTGCATCACTCAGCTGTAGATCCTCAAATGATGTCTAAATTTGTGATGATGATGTCCTTCCTTCTGGAGGGTGCTTACTTTTGTTCCCCATGGTCCCTGTGTGTGTTATAAAGTAGCCACCGCTTCAAGCTCACTCCCGTGATGGACTACAACCTCACGTAAGTTAACATATTTTGATTTGCTTTAAACTTGCAGTGAATGACACACTTGATGATGAGACCGTTTTGGCCATGTGGTTTTGACCTGCCATCTGATACTCACAGCTGTGATTTACGGTCGGAGTTTAAGTAGTAGATTTAACAAGTAATCATCAGGATTTATATGTGGCGGCGAGGTCATCAGATGGTGATGATACATAGCTTGGAATGGCTACAAGGATGTGAATAACACATTGGCTGTTCATTGGCTGTTTATTTTAGTTCTGAGGAAGCCCCAGTGTGGGAGGGGCGAAACGTGTAGATGTTGTTTGACTGTCAGGTTGGATAGTCACAGCACCTTTCACTCATGGATGAAATACCCTGATCAACAGCGGGCTAGTGTTGCTTGGATAACCGGGAAAGTGACAGACCAGCTGGAAGTGAGTGTTACCAACAGACTGATTTCTGAGACTGGATGTGATGTGCTCATATTTGGAAAATAGCTACAAATAGTCTCACGGATAACCACTCATGTGAGTAAGACTTCATGCATGTATGAACAGCCAATCAAGTGTGTCATTCATTGCATGTTTAAAGCACTTTATTGTGAAAGAACTTCACATATATTTCCACATTGGATTTCAGTTTTAAGGGAGGAAGGATCATACTTGCCTTGGATTTCCAGGTACGAACTTTCATCTATTACGGCAGTTTTTTGACACTCAGATGTGAGAATCTGGAGTTAATCGTTTAAACTTACAATAGAATATACATCATCCTCCACAATCATTAGTCTGGTTGGGAAGTCCCTTTCCATATCATTACACTTTACCCTCACTTTGAGGTTGATCCCCTGATTGAATAGGCATGTTATTACATTGCTATCTAGTATCGCTGCGATGCATCTGGCTATTCATGTTTACATTTCATGTGGATGATCCATCCAGCCTGTATATGTTTGAGGTCTGCAGACATTGTTATATATTTTAATCTTTTTGTCAGTGAATTGATGGCGGTGTCTATACATATATTTTTGGATAAATAATACAATGTTTTTTTACAACATAATTTTGCATTCTGTCCCGATCTATCAGTAACCTCTTGGACTTGCTAAATCTCTGTAGCTAGTCCTCTAATTGTTTTGTGATATGCTGGGCTGTCCAGGCGCTTTGTATTGGGACATTTTCATGAGTATGAGTACTTGTGAAAATTACAGTATCGGCACTGATACCAATAGTGGTACCTATATCAGTGCATCCCTAATAATAATAATAATAATTAGGGATGCTCCGATACAGATACATGCATCGTTATCGGCGGCGATACCGAGTATTTGCACTCATACTCGTGCAAATACTCCAATACAAAAAACGAGTACCTGTGCCGCATCCACCATCTTCCAAGGACTCGAAACCGCCACACACAGGACCTCCATAGCGTCTTCAATGAAACAAGATGGCCGCAAACTCCTCCTCCAAGTCCTCAGTCATCTGCTCCATTCTGACCTCTTCTCTCGCTGATTGGCCGATTGGATGATTGACAGGCTTCCTCACCAGTCACTCCTGACTGGTGAGGAAGCCTGTCAATCATCCAATCGGCCAATCAGTGGGAGAAGAGTTCAGGATGGAGCAGATGACTAGGCTGTGACACGGAGTGGCTGAAGCAGACGGAGAAGATGACACAGCATGTTAGTACTGCAGCACCGCATGGGAGCTGGGCATAAAAATGCTGTGTAACTGCATATAATATTTTTTACAAAGACATTAAATAAAGAAATAACTATGTAGATATTGCTAACTAAGGCTTGTATCCCCTAGTGGGGAAAATAGATGAGCACATGTCCAGACTCCAGACCAGAACACTGTATAGTGTGGCACAGCTATATGCAATTCTGCATACCTGGCTTTATATTATTAAAAAATGTATAATAATATAAAGCCAGTTATACAGAATTGGATATAGCTGTGCCACACTATACACTGTGTTCTGGGCATGTGCTCATCTATTTTCCCCACTATGGGGATACAAGCCTTAGTTAGCAATGGCATGATCTAAATATTCAGTTCATTTCATTATCCAATGTCTTTTTTATATTATAACATGTATAATATAAAACAAAAGACATTGAATAATGAAATGATCTAAATATTTAGATCATGCCATTGCTAACTAAGTCTTATATCCCCATTTTGGGGAAAATAGATGAGCACATGTTCAGACTCCAGAACTGTGTATTATTGTATAGTGTGGCACAGCTATATCCAATTCTGCATACCTGGCCATATATTATAAAGTTCTTATAATAAAAAGCCAGGTATACAAAATTGGATATAGCTGTGCCACACTATACAGTGGTCTGGACATGTGCTCATCTATTTTCCCCACTATGGGGATACAAGCCTTAGTTAGCAATGGCATGATAAATATTAATTTCATGTTCATGTTCTTCATAATATTAAGAAACTGACCTGCTTTAGAAAAAAACCTGTCCCTTTAAGAAAAAGTATCGGTAATTGGTATTGGCGAGTACTTGAAAAAAAGTATCGGTACTCGTACTCGGTCTTTAAAAAGTGGTTAATAATAATAAAATAAAAAGAGTAACATATACTCTTCAAGAATAAGGAATACTGTCTGTAAAGAGGTACATGCCTGTAAATTAGCATTCCTTAAGGGGATTCATTTCAAAACCAGTTACAGTATATGCATCTCCTGTCTACTTACATAATGTAGGATCTGTTTCTTAATGTATGCAAAGCATTGTGCTCTCGTAAAGTTAGAATGCAGTTTCCACACTTTCTAAGAGGGCACACACACACAAACAAATATGCAGACAAGCCGCATTAATTATGCATGCAAGGTAAATATAAAAACAAAATGGTACATGGTAGCAGGTTTCATTAATAATGACCACATTTTACTTTTGCAGAGGTGGAGGAATTAACTCACAAACAACTACCACATGTTCAGCCCTTGCGCAACCTAAGAACAAAATCCATTATCTTTAAAGAGAGCATGATTATAAAAACAAAGGAGCAGTCCCAAAAGGCAACTATTAAAACCATAACAAAGATATGGCAGCAGGATATACAGCGGGAAATGAGTCTGCAAGTACTTAAGTAATAAAAACTGGAGTAAATAAAAACATGCACATAAAATGTTTATTGAATTCTTAAACCATCCTCCACAGGTACCAAGAACTTTCTTTATGCCCCTTAGTACTTTCAATATATAAGGTACTGAAGAATTAAAAATGATGGAGGCAACTATCTGAGGCCAATGGTATAGGAAACCACAACATGCATCTGTAATGGGGAGCTAACTAGTAGAAATATGTTGTATGGAGAATGAGGACTTGTCCCCAGAGGGGATTGGGGAGCTGTGCATTGTTTCTTATTAACCCCTTTTTTGCAGCTGGAAAAGGACTTCTAGAAGTCATTTTATGTGTTTTCATGTGTTTATATTAATTAACCCTGATGATATTAGAGAAAGAAACATCTAAGGTGCTATTATACAAGGATGAAAGCTGTAATCTACAATCCATAGTAGCTTGATGATTTTCTGGTTTAACTACTTTGATCAAAAGTAGGCCTGAAAACTGATTAATCCAATTGTGCTGGTGGGTAGACATTAATTTGGTTGAATCTCTAGTTAATGAGGCTGTGGATGTATATAAGGGGAAAAGGGGGTTGGTTTTGAGCCCGTCCCTTTAATATTTATGTGATGAATGTGATATACTGCAGCTTACCAGTCCTTAGATGTGAATGCTGCATTAGTTTTCTTTGCAAGCTTTTTTCCTTTATTTTTACTTAGTGATTCTGCCATTAACACACTATTAGTCTTAGGATGACAACTCTCCCACAACCTCTGTATCAAGACAACAGAAACCAGATAGGACTATGGAGCCCCACCACTCTCCTATACTCCAAAACATAGAGAAACAAAATTCTGTAGCCCTCAGAGATAGCAGATAGCTATGAATAATGTAATTGAAGGTAGTCAGCAAAAACATTACTTCTAAGGGGGTTATTCACAAAGCTGCCGAACTATGTTCAGCTATTCACTCCGGCTTAGTACGGCTGATTTCAGCCGTACATTGGCTGCCTTCGGCTGCAGTTTGGGCAGCCGAACATGCTCTGCATGTTCGACTGAGCCGAATTGCAGAAGGGCTTCAACTCAGCTAATCCAACATCTGGATCGCCTAAGCTGAAGCTCCGACAGCTCACTCGCCCCTATTCACATAGGGTCCGAAGGGCAGTGAGTGAATAGCCGAATGCCGCCGAGTGACATTCAGCTCTGCTATTGTACCGAGCAGAACAGCAAATAGTGAAAAAAGTAGAAAAAATCATTAAAAAATATAAATAAATAATACATTAAAAAAATAAAGATTAAAAATTTTATGTGTGTGGGGGGGCTGGGGGCAGGGGGGAATGTATTATTGTATGTGTGTGGGGGAGAAGTGTATTATTTTATTTGTGGGGGGGGCTAATGTTGGGAGTGTAATATTGTGTATTAATGTATGCATATATTACGCCCCATTCACACCTATATTTTAGGTACAATTAGGGATTCTTGTATCAGGAACTTGCATTTTCCTGCAGAAAGTATCCCTAATCTGCCATTTACAAGCAACTATTATAAGAACATTTAAGAGGGTGTGTTTAGGGGTGGAGTTAAGGCAGGGCCATGGTAGGGGTCTGGTGGGGCAACTGGTGATGAGTAACTCTTAAGGCCTGGCTAGTAGCTCAGGATTTGAAATTTGGATTTGAGCCCTGAGTTAAATGATTATTACCAACTAAAATCTGTTTACTTTGTTTCTTTTTAATTTCTGACACCACAAAAAAAATGCGGTCCCCCCAATTCCTACCAGACCCTTTAGGTCTGGCTGGAATGTTATGGGGGACCCCTGATGTAAAAAAAACCCAGCGTGCGGTTCCCCTGCAATTAATACTGAATTCTTTAGGTCTGGTAGAAATTTTAAGGGCACCCCAATGCCAAAAAAGTGGGGTCCCCCTTAAAATCACTTGCCAGACCCTTAATCCAGGCAGCATTTTGGCAGGGCAGGAAATGGGGGGACGAGCGAGCGACCCTTCCTCCCTCCACCATATCAGGCCCCCTTGAAAAAGGACCTTGTCCCCATGCCTTCTGTCAGTCCCAGAGGAGCGGACCTGAGGGAGAGAAAGTTTTCTTTCAGGTCCACTTCTCTGCTGATTGACAGAAGGTTGTGGTGGAGCAATAGCCAGCCTGCTATTGGCTATTTCAATTTAAAATAGCCAATAACAGAATGGCTATTGCTCCTGCAGAGGAGCAGACCTGAGAGAGAAAGTTCTCTCTCAGGTCCACTCTTCTATGACAGACATTAAGCAGTGAGCTGAGCATTAGCCAGTCTGCTATTGGGTATTTCAATTTTAAATAGTCAATAGCAGGCTTTGTTTATTTATACCCACTGCCAGATGTAAACATTGCATCGGGGAGTTTTTTTTTTCTTCATTTTTCGGCCAACTCTGGAATTACTTTAAATAAAGGAATTTTCAAAAATTCATGTTTTGGTTTTTGTTCAATGAAAGGAATTTTTTCTAAGGTGTTGTGTGTTTATTTACCCCTTACTCATTCACAAGGGGGTGGCATCTGGGTGCCCCCTTTATGAAAGGGGTACCCAGATGAGCCCCCCTACCCACAGACTCCCACAACCACCGGGTCAGGGTTGTGGGGAAGAGGCCCTTGTTCCCGTCGGCATGGGGACAAGGTGCTTTTTCGGGTGGTCCCCCCCGGAAAAGCACACTCGCAATGCTGAGGGCATGTGGCCTGGTATGGGGTGACCCCATTTTTCTTAACTTTTTTTGCGTTCCCACTTAAAATTATTACCAGACCTAAACGGTCTGGTATGAATTGCCGGGGAACCGCACACAGTTTTTTTGTTTTTTACATGGGGTCCCCTCTAACATTCCTACCAAAAGGGGGGGGGGGCACGCTGTTTGTTTAAAAAAATTATTATTATTTCTGTGAACAGTGAACACTTTGGGGTCTATTCACTAAGCTGCCGTATATCGGCGGAGCTAGCAATGACAGCTAGCTCCGCCCAACAGCTGATGGACCTGATGGAGAACTGCAGCAGAGGGCGGGTACAATGCTAGTTCACTATTGGCTATTGCAAATTGAAATAGCCAATAGGAATCTAGCAATGCATTCCAATGGGCAAAATTTTTTTTATTCATTTTTTTTCTATTCTGACACCTATCGGCCGAAGCTACGGCTAGATCCTTCGGCAGCTTCGTGAATAGACCCCATTGTGTATTCTGTGGCAGCTGTCAGATTCTTTACATTCTGGATGAAGTGTCCTCAAAGAAGCAGAAGCTGTTACAGAATAACACAGATCTCTCAGCTTCTTTCATTATTTACATTTTGTAACAATATTGTGTTGCTTTGTTTTCATTTGATATACAAGTGCAGAGAAGCCAGAGAGCGGTAAATGACAGCTCTCCCGCTTGTTGTGTTTAGTTTCCGAATTAAATTTGGATGTATCCGAATCTCGTTATCAAACATTCGGATTCGTTCAGATTCTTTATTTCTGTCATTCGGAAATTCGGATGCATCCGAATGTCCAAATTTACAGAATTGCGTACGAATTTGAATTCGGAAACAAACTGAATTGCACATGTCTATTTTTTAATAATATTTTATATTTATTCATGCATTCAGCTATTTAAATAAAAACATGAACTAACTATTCTGGATAATGCACCTGATGGTCTTTCCGTTAGTGTTTAAAATAGTGCTTTTAAGTGTTGTTAACCACTTCAAGACCAGGTGTTTAGACCCCCTTCCTGGCCTATAATGATACCCAACCTGTAATCCTTTCTTACCCTTTCACTTGTATGCTCATATTGAGGCTCTCTGCAGTAACTTTTCTTGCCTCTCTTCTCTGCCATATCTATTCATGCTTTCTCATCTCCATAATTTTCTATTTTTCCACTATGAGAAAGCATGAAAACATATTCTAATTTGGGCTTCGCTGAATAGAACCTGATAACACATGCATTGTATAACAAGACTTGGGAGTGAAGCATTAAAGTACCTCTCAGAAATCACCAACTCACTCAAGCAGTCACTGAATTCACTGAGCATTCTTATACAGATAATTCTTTTTGATTTAGACAAAATACTATAAGGCATGTTTATGCCGGAAAATGGCATCCACATAAAAGTGTATTTCTTCTAGAAATGGGCTCTGTCCTTTCAAATTATAAGTGTGATACACACAAGAGAGGAGGTAATTTTTATTTCTGTAATATTCTTATCTATCACACTTGTGTGTGTGTGTGTGTGTGTGTGTGTGTGTGTCTTTTCAATTGTGTTTACCACATAAGTGTAACTGTGTGACAAATGCAAAACAGAGCACTGGCATTTTGTGTATGTCAGAGAGAGCAGCCACTCTGTTCTACTAGAGGGCACATCTCCAGAGGTCCCCTCTGCAGTACTCAGCAGTATTGCCCTTTTTTCATACATCTGCTTCAGACAGCCCTATAGTGGTTTGCACCCTCTGTCTGCAGTGTCTTCAGTGGTGTATTTTGGTTTTGTGCTGCTCTAGGCAAGAGCACCCCCCATTTAAATTTGCCCAACCACTTCATGTTTAAGACATTTTGCGTCCCTGGAGCCACTACTGCCTGTACTGCTGCCTGATTTTGTGCCGTGCTGATTGCAAGTCCCAGTCTATGTCAGGGACCAGAGCACCTCCAGGTGGCACTGGAACCTGCAACTAAAACCTCTGATTTTAACGCATACTGTTGACAGGGCTATTTGTTTGGTTGCAGGCTGGCTGGCAGGTTGAGGCTGGGGAATCTTTGTGTTTTGTATTGTTGTAAGCCTTCCCAATGTGCGCCCTGCTATAAAGGCTGGTTATAGATTCATGCATGTACCATCTTTTCTAGTTTGGCACTGGAACCTGGTCCTGCAGTTCCGTTGCTCACCTGCAGGTGTTTCCAGGCAGCCACGAGCTGTCCAATACCAGACCACCACTGTGTGGTGCTGGAACCTGCAATTCCGGTGCTCAACTGCGGGTGTCTCGCAGCTGTCAGCAATTAGTCTCCACCTGGTGCTGGCCCAGAAGGGTATTTAGCCCCTTCTCACAGTGAGGCTGGGGCCTCAGTATTGTCATCATAACCTGTGGCCTGTTGCCTCCTTGGACCCTGACTCCTGACTCCTTCCCCTGAGGTCTCCTGATCTGGGGCTCCCATGTGGTTGCCCTGCTCCCCAGGTTAACTTGCCCTGTTATACTCTATGTGCGATTCTGCTGTTTGCAATTAGTTTGGCTATTTTATGTTACTTGTGGGTGTTGGTGGGGTTGCTTGCGTTTATATGATTTTGGTATGTCTAATAAACTATAAGTTCATAGCCTTGTTTGGTGTGGTCAAGTATTTGGTCCTCCTGTATAGATACCTGCACGCGGTGTGGGGCACCTGTGCACGGTATCGTGATAGTCTGCCTCAGTGGTTTGGGGACTACATTTGTTTGCTGCCACCCTGAAAAGTGCCATCCATGGCAAATGCCTTGTTTGCCTTGTGGTAAATATGCCCCTGAGTGTATTAGGTGTGGTAAATCAACCAGTCAACATGGCTGTTCACCACAAAGCTCGGCGGGAGCAGGATGTGAATTAGGGATGATGGCACTAAAATTATTGCTCTCACTCTGCTGTTCGCGGCCATATGTAACATGTGTAGCGCAATTGTCGTTTTCGCACGCTGACGCATCAGACGCGTGATTACGTTGTGCGTAAACGTGGGGGTGGGTGGTTACACTTAATGTCATTGCTATCACATAGGGGGATAACAATCCCCCTATATAGTAGCAAAGGCACACTGACAGGTCCTCTTTATGTAGACATTAGGGGTCTCTAAGACCCCTAATGTCACCTGGGCACCCCAAAAGAAGCTGATGAAGCAGAGATCTACTTCATCAGCTTCTTCTCTCTGGCTTTAGCAGCCAGAGGACTAACAGGTGAATGCGGAAGTGATGTAATACACATTACTTCCACATTCACACTACGGAGGGAGAACAGCAAGGAGGAAGATGCTGAACTCCCTCCCAGCTTCCTCCTGACACCCTCCCAAGCCGGTCCCGGGCCGCGGATCCCGGGATTAAAGGTGAGGATGCAGGAAGGGGGGGGGGGGCTCACTAGAGGATGGGGGGGGGCGCACGCAGGCAGCACATACAAGTGATCGGCAGGCTATAGAGCTGCCGATTGCTTGTACTTGAAACAGCCGGTAACGGCTGTTTGCAATGGATGTTTTTTTTCTGCCCTTGCGCGCGAGCAGAAAAAAAAAAACGTCTATTAGTAAGAGGATTCTAGGAGGAGACTCAGTGGAGTATTGATGATAGGTGCTGTACATCAGCCATTAATATTAAAAAGAAATACTGTGAGGACGTTTAACTTTTATTATTGAAGTAAAGACCTTTTTATTTGCTGACTGAATTCTCAGCAGTATTTATTATGGCTGTTTATGTTCAGCCACGAGCTAATGCGAAACAAGCTATGAGAATATTATATGAGGTTATTAGTAAAGACCTTACATCCAAGGTTATGAGGTTATAAGTAAGAACATGCAACCAGAAAGTATTTTTGTGGCGGGAGATTTTAAGCAGTTCATTTTTAAGACTGTTTTACCAAAACTTTATAGGTATGTGGATTCAGAGGTGGCTCTTTAATTAGGCAAATAGGCGATTGCCCTAGGCCTCACGCTTTTGAGGGCCTCGTGGCTGCCTAATCTCACCAGAGCTCTGTGGGGTCTAACAAGTCTGGGTAGACCCCTCTGAGCCCTGGTGAGACCCCCTCAGAGCCCTGGTGAGACCCCCTCAGAGCCCTGGTTTAACAAGGACTCTGTGGGGTCTAACCAGGGCTCTTTGGGGTCTCACCAGGACTCTGAGGGGTCTAACCAGGCTGGTGAAACCCCACATAGCCATGGTGAGACACCACGGAGCCCGGGTGCTAGTGAGACCCCACATCTAGTGATGACTCCTTTTGAAAAAGTTAAATCAACGAAACGCGTCAAGGAAGATCTGTCTCCGCCGCTCACAGCTGATATCTTTCTAAACGATTTTAAGCTCGATTAATTCATTTATCTTGTAAGTGCAATTTATATATTTTTTTAAAAGAAATAAACTTTTTTAATTACCTCACTTAGAAGGTCCCGCCTTCTTTCTCTGTTTTTTCCCCTGGGAGTTTTTTTCAACAGGTCTTCGCCATCAGTCGGGCGGTGAGTCTTTGGAAAACCCGTTATAAGAGGAGAAAACTATACCAGATTGCTAGATCTGGAGAGAAAAGATTGTGCCGGATCATTATAACCACAGACCTTTCCGGATTCTCTGGGCCATTGTGTGGTCTGACATGGACTCTTGCGGACATCCCTGAGGAACCCTCTGGTGAACGAACAAACTTTCCACTCAGACATTACGAAAGTCGGGCGGTGAGTCTTTGGAAAACCCGTTATAAGAGGAGAAAACTATACCAGATTGCTAGATCTGGAGAGAAAAGATTGTGCCGGATCATTATAACCACAGACCTTTCCGGATTCTCTGGGCCATTGTGTGGTCTGACATGGACTCTTGCGGACATCCCTGAGGAACCCTCTGGTGAACGAACAAACTTTCCACTCAGACATTACGAAAATAAGGAAAGTAATGACTGTTTTATGCAAACCGCAATTTCTCTGAAATGACTGCTTGCTACATTGTCGTTAGGATTTGAGCCTATTAACCCCGCAGTTCCCGCTTTGAGAGGAACCAGAGCGCACTGGGTTGCACTGTATTTTCTATCACTCATTATTTGTCGGTTAATCATTATACAGATTTATGTATTATATACGTTTTTTATATGCCCTTTTTTTCACTTATGATTATTGATTATACACAATTTTTTCACATATTGGACTTCATACACAGTTGATTTTATTAATTGTTCATTACATATACACTGTTTCATAAAAATGCCCATACGGATGTTTTTGATATAAATGATTTGTTCAGTATGTCAAAGCCCACTATACATATACAAACACTCGAGTAACACCGGGCTACATACCTTTTAACCATTCATTCACTGTCACTAGTGGAGATATTTATTTTGTTATCTGCAGGTAATCTTTCCTTTTGTTTCGAGAGATTATTATATTTATTTCAACACCTATTCGCAATCTGACCGAGCGCAACTTACTTGCTACACATTAGATTCACCTACACACATAGTTGCCGCTGGTCCAATTAGTTTTTGAGTCACTCACTCCTAGCGCAGGGATTTTTGGATTATTATTGAGACCCCACATCGCCCTGGTGGGATCCAACAGAGCCCTGGTGAGTCCTTACAGAACCCTGGTTTAAGCAGGGTTCTGTGGGGGGTCTCACCAGGGCTCTGAGGGATCTCACCAGGGCTCTGCGGGGTCTCACCGGGGCTCTGAGGGGTCTAACAAGACTGGTTAGACCCCACAGAACCCTGGTGAGACCCCACAGACCTCTGTTACCCTGGTGAGACCCCACAGAGCCCTGGCGAGACCCTACAAAGCCCTGGTGAGACCCTACAGCTCTTAGGGGGTCTCACCAGTGCTCTGAGGGGGTCTCACCAGGATAGCAGGGCACTCAGGGGGTCTCACCAGGGCTCTGTGGGATCTAACCAGCCTTGTTAGACCTGCAGAGCCCTGGGGAGACCCCATAGAGCCCTGGGGAGACCCCAGAGAACCCTGGTTGAGCGAGGGCTCCCTAGGGTCTCACCAGGGCTCTCTGGGGTCTCACCAGGGCTCTGATCAGGTCTCACCAGGGCTCTGATCGGGTCTCACCAGGGTAACAGGGCTCTGTGGGGTCTCAGAGACCTGGTGAGACCCCACAGAGCCCTGGTGAGACCTCCACATAGCCCTGGTGAGACCCCACAGGCCTGAGTGGGGCCTCATATTTAGGTTTAGCCTAAGATCTTTCAAACTCTAGAGCCGCCTCTGTGTGGATGTTAAAACAGGGAAAAGTAAAACACTGGACCAAATGTATACAAATATCTCATTGTGGTTGGTCTGAGTACTTATGTACTAATTGCAATAAAACTATGTGTAAAAAATAAGTTAAAATGTTAAAAATACTATACATATTAAAAAACAAAACACCAATTATAAAGCTTGCGATGTTTGGTATCTTTTTACCCAACACAAACCAATATTTTATATTGTACAAAAAATTGGGCATTATATTCTGTTTGCGTGCACTTAAATTAATTTTAGTGCATTGTATCGTAAAAATATCGATTTGATAAACAGTTGAGCAAACCCTCTAGGCCCAGTTCCTCAACAATATCCAAACAAAAGCAAATCACTGTTTTGAGGGACTGCAACAGGCATGAACACAAAAATGGTCCCACAAAGGTGTAAATACACCTACAAATATGCATATATCAACACAAAATAGCTTCCCTCCCCTAAATATAGAAGGTTAATTTATTAATCTTATGTTAACAATTACATATCCCTGCTAAGACTACCAATGTGGGGCCTCCCGACAATATAATCATAGGACCATATTTATTTAAAAAAAAAAAGTGAGCAAAGCTGCAGCAGAGTGAATCAGGAGCAGTTGTCCATGGCAACCAATCATCTTCTCTCCTCAGTTTGTTCAGGTAAGCTTTGAAAATGAAAGATAGAAGCTGAATGGTTGCTATGGGCAACTGCTCTAGATTCAGTCTACTCCAGTTTTGATAAATTCCCCTCAATTTGAAGAAGAACTGTCTATATTTTCTGTAGCAACCACCCACAATTCTCCATAAATGTTTAAAGCCGAACTCCAACTTTGATACAAAGTTGACCTGTCAGTAAATCTTCACAAATATTTTCTTGTCTGCACCAGAGACACCTCTAGGGCACAAATGTTTTTCTTGGTCCTCCCTATGTACAATGCAGGTGTGATGTGCGTCTTGGTAAAATGCAGATTTGACCATATTCGGTTAATGACATCATCCAGGATACCAGGATGATTTGTTGATATGGCACGTGGGCTATTATGGTGTCCTTCATTGTGATTTTACTTTCCATCTATGTCACTGGACACCTTGATTCATGTTGGATTTGCGCCATAACTTTTTTTTTTTTAAATAAAGGACATTGTCACTGTGTGTGTTTTATTTCCTTTTTCCTTTTTTGAAATAAAAAATGAGTAACAAGGTATACTGTATACACCTTACTCATACACTTAGTGGAAAGGACCAGATATCTGGGGGCCACTACATTTTTTTTGCCTGAATTCCCTCTTCAAATAAATACTAGACTCTTATCAAGAATATGGTTCTGGTACGGTGTTTGGGGGAACCAAACGTGCTTATAGTTTTGGTTTATCACCTGGTGTTCCCCTTCAAATCCATACCAGACTATATCAAGGATAACAGCCTGGTGTATATGTTGGGGGTACCCCATGCCATTGTTACAAACAAAATAAATCTGGCATTAGGTGTTTTTTCTTTTTAAATGTCACTTTTGCAAAAGTATATCATACAAGTGCATTACTTCACTTGCAGGTTTACGGCATCACCAAATGTGGTATTTAAAAGAATTGTGTATTTCTTATGTTGTCCTTTAGGCCACATTAAAAGAACAACTCCCTGTTGACTGATATTCAAAAAATTAGGGATGCACTGATACCAAGTACAGTACTTGGTACAAGTACAAGTACATGTACCGATACTTTTCGAGCTCCAAGACTAGACTAGAAAAAAATTCAAAAGTTAGGAGGAAACTGTCATTTGTAAGGAGCACACGGAGCTCCTGGGATTTGTACATCTCTGTTTTAATGTATGATTTTGTTTTTATAAATATAAATAAAGGGATGCACCATTACCAGTTTTGCAAGTACAAGTATGAATACTTGCCCAAGTACTTACAAGTACGAGTACTGATGCATTTTTGTTTATTGTCATGTGACAGTTTTTCTAAAACAATATCGACTAATGATTTCAGGACAGTAATGGAGAGCCAGAGCTAGGTCCCAGCTGCAACCTCTGCAACCCTGGTAGTTCTCATGAAAATGCCAAGTATCTGCATTTTTGTTACTTGAAAATTATCAGTGCATCCCTACAAAAAATTGTGCCCAGTCACTCATGCCCATTTTCAACAATAGCTTCCAGATCGGTTTAAAAAAAGGCAAAACAATTACAAGACTCTGCTCCCATAGACTTGGGATTTTGGCACCATGTTTGAGGTTCACATATGTTTTCAAGTGTTCTGTGAACACCCAGTGGACTGAGCTTTGCTTGTCGCTATTCATAAGCAACAGCTCTTAAAAGCTGTATGTTGTTCTATATGTCATGTCTCTTGATATAACCCTCTACCTTGTTTCTAGGTTCCTCTTTTATCTGTTGTATAATTTTTTTCATCTTTTAATGCTATTTGCATTTGTTTCCCTGTTCCTAAAATAAAAATAAAAGTAACATTTAGATTAAAAACTGCAACAAAAATGTTTATTTTAACATTTATTTACTTTGTGTTCAGTTAGATTAGATACATTGAATCTGTAGATTTAAAAAAAATTAAAGTGAAGTTATTGAATTTAATATGCCTTTCCTCTGTTCTGTATTGGCTTTGATTCACAATCCTAATTATGATCATTTTACTTTATTGTAGCCTTTGAGTCAAGATAAAAGTGGAGCATGTTCTCAAATGAAGGAAAAGATGAACATATTTCTAAGGGTCACCTCTCAAGTCAAGTGTCTGCTGTAAATAGTTTCTTAATTAAAAATGTTGCTATAGCTGACTGGACTTCTTCAATTATCTGTAATTTTTCATGTACATAATGTACACTCATTTATCACTCTAATAATACTGGTGGACCGATAGAAAATTATGCAGTGCTATAATTTTTTTAAAAAGACCTTTAAAAGTATTGTCTCTGCATAATCCCACTTTATTTTTAATCGCATTATTATTTTCTGCAATTAAATATATATTACCTGCAAATGAAACATTGCTCTAAATACATGGTGCTTATAAGTTCTCTTGTATGTTCACTCTTGAGATGTAAACGGAATCCAAAATTATGACCATCTGTCAAATTTTCACCAAACTTGTGTTATTTGTTATTATGGGGTCTATTCACTAAGCTGCCGTAGGCAGCCGAGTGACTAACCGACCCGAAGCGAAGTGAGCTGAACGCTGTTTGGCTATTCACGTCAGGCTGGTACGGCTGATTCCAGCCGTATATCGGCTGAAATCAACAGTACATCGGGTGGTTCGGCCGACCCAAAGTGCAGGAGGAGTTCAACTCAGCCGATCCAACATCTGGATCAGCTAAGCCGAACCTCTGGCAGGCTACTCGCTGCTGTTCGGCCTATTCTCATAGATGCCGAACAGCAGTGAGTGAAAAGTCGATCGAGCAGAGTAAAACTTTCCCAGGGAAAGTGTTTCTCTCCCGGGTGGCCGGGAGCCGCTATCTAATAGCGGGAGACTCCAGGAGCGCCCGGGAGAGTTGGGCTGTCTGGAGATCAGTGTGCCTGGTTGCCTGTTAATCAGGGACGCTGTTCTGTCTGTGCAAGTGGCCTGGAGCCAGCCGTGAGATGACAGCTGGCTCCGCCCAGCAGTGAGTAGCAGGCTGTCGGCCGTTCGGCCAGCTTCGGCTTTCACCTCGGCTCAGTCAAGCCGAAGCATATGCCTTTGGCTTGACTGAGCTGCTCAGCTGACTTCGGGAGCTGTACGGGCTATAGTGAATAGCCCGTACAGCAGCCCTTCTGTTCTACTGAACCAAAGGGGTCCTGGGGCCGAAGCCAGCTAAGGATCCTTCGACAGCTTAATGAATAGACCCCTATGTCTTCTGGTCTGTACAAACCATAGCTTAATCTTTTTACAGTAAAGCTTAAGCTTTACTAAATGTCTTCTACAGAGGTTTGCATACACAAAACCCATAAAATGTACCATTATTATTATTACTTTACAAGGTTTATATAGCACCAACAGTTTGTGCATCACTTTAAAATATAAGGAGGACATCAGTTACAATACATATGAAGAAAAGATGGTAAGGAGGGCCCTGCCCATGACAGCTCACAGTCTAAAAGGGAGGAACAAGTGATACAAGAGTGGTAGCTGTGAATTGTTTGAGAAAGTGATAGTTCAGTGGTTAGGGTGAGGCAGGATAGGCTTCCCTAAAGAGATTAGTCTTTAGGGATTGCCTAAAAGCAGACAGAGGAGGATATAGATGGACAGGTTGGTGTAAGGAGTTCCAAAGGATCAGAGATGGTCTATAAAAGTCCTGGAGACAAGCATGGGAAGAGTTGACAAGGGAGCTAGAGAGCAGAACATCTTAGAAGGAGCGTAGGAGACAGTTAGGGAGATACTTTGAGATGAGGTTAGAGATATAGCTGGGGGCAGTGTTAAGGATGGCTTTGTAAGTGGTTATTAATATTTTTAATACGAGAGTGTATGAAAGGGCAAGACGATAACCGGAGTAGTGGTGAGGGAACAGGGACCAGGGGGCAAGTGGTGAGGTGGGTGTCAGAGAAAAGCTTTGTAACCTCCTCTGCAGTGACACGGTCAAAAGAGGAAGGTAACAAATGTGATGGTGGGTCTGTTACGTTAATTGAGGAAGGTGACTGGACAATGGAGATCCCAAATTGCATCTCTTTTGTTTTTGAAATGAATGGCAATGTCCTAGTCAGTGAATGAGTTAGTGGATAGAGGCGGCGGGGGACATAGTAAAGAGTTTAAAGTAGAATTCCAGAAGGATTGGATTAAAGCGTGTTAATGAGAGTGACAAAATAAGTCTGTTTGGTAGCACAGAGGGAGGGCATATGTTTTAGGAGGGCAGCTTTTTACTGTGTGAAGTTTCAAGAGCGCGGCTATGTCTTTTAAGATTTCTGGTTTCTTCTGTTTGCCATGGTTGTAGTGGACATGGCCTAACGCTGCGTTTAGTGAGAGGAACCAAAGTGTCTAGGAAGGATGAGAGTGAGCTATGGAAAACAGAAGTAGCCAGGTCAGGGCAGAACAGGTGTGAGATCTCATCATAGAGGTAGTCAGTAGCAGAGTAGAGAAGAGAAGGGTTAAAGTGGTGATGGTTTCTTCGGGTAACAGTGTGCTGATTAGGGTTTGGGTGGTTCATGGTTGGGGACAGGGTGAGTGTGAAACTGACAAGGTTGTGGTCTGAGAGAGGAAAAGGGGTATTGGAGAAGTTCCAAGGAGTATATAGGTGAGAGAACACAAGATCTAGTATGTTGCCATCAGAGTGAATAGGAGTGGGTGCCCATTGTGTTAGGTCAGGGTGCTAATGTTAGTAGCAATGTTAAAGTCACCAAGAAGGATAGTGGGTATTTCAGAGGAGAGAAAGTATGGTAGCCAGGCAAGCCATCAAAAAAGCATTATATCGGTCTAGAGGAGGGTGATAAATTACAACAATCCTCAGAGAAACTGGAGAAAATAGGTGAATACAGTGGGCTTTAAAAGAGGAGAGGGATGGAGATGAAGGTGAAGGCATAACTTCAAAAGTGCATTGTGGGGATTGAAGGATTCCCACTCCACTTCCTTTCCATCCACTGGGTCTGGGTGAGTGTGTCCAGTGGAGGCCATCATGGGACAGGACAGCAGGGGAGGCAGAGACCGATTCCTGAAGCCAGGTTTTGGTAACAGCAAGCATGTTAAAGGAATTGTAGATAAGAAAATCGAACACAGCAGTGAGCTTGTTACTGAGGGCACATGAGAAGGGAAGACTGGCTCTAGGAAGCAGGGGAATAGAAGTCAGGGTATGTGGATTGCGGCTGCTGCAAGAGGAAAGTCAGTGCTAGTTTGGGGTTGAATATTAGAAAACAGAGGGCCAGTGACCCCTCAATAACCAACACATTAAAACATGATGGGAAAAAGCATCCGGAGGTGACCATTGAATTTGGGATGATGAGGAAATGAATGAGTGTGTGGGTTTTTTTTTTTTTTACTCTACCTCTCATGGACCGCAGATCCCCTCTTCTCACCCCTTTTTTCCAGGTTTCTTAAGTTTAGTATGGTGGCATCACAGGTCCTCCTCATGCTATTTTTCCTCTGGCGGTGGGTTGATCCTGATAGCTGCAGAGAGAGGCATCAAAGAATGATGTGATGATGCCTTTCATGCCCTGGACTCATGGGAAGTGGATTGAATGATAGTGAGCATCATGCAACATGGAAGAGAAGCCGGGCTGGAAAAGTAAGAGGGCAAGTCTGGAGAACAGCAATGAAGAGTAAGCACTGTAGCCAGAGATTTTTTTTTTTTTTTTTACCAGTGGCTAGGAACTCACATTTTAACTTTTTTGCTCAGACTAGATTTGGATTTTAAATATTTGCAGGCCTCACTGTCTCTAATCCCTCTCGTCACTAAGCTTCCACTTTAGACCACGAAAGCATACTCTCTCTGGCTAACTAATCCACTTTGCTGATTTTCCACTGTAACCACCCACTGCAAGACTGCACACCTTTACAGCACTGGACTCTCTTCAGTGGAGCACACTTGCCTATACAACATACCAGCCTGCAGTTCCTCACTCTCCATTTATTGTTTGGCAAAATGGCTACAGAATAAACAAACTGCCCCATATGCCCTATTTCTGTGTTATCACTAGTCTGAGAGGACACAGAGCATGCACAACACTGGTTGGCATGGAGGAACCATGCTAAAGCATACAGCCTACATGATTTACCTATACAGTTACTTTGTAATAGAAATAATAATGGGAGAGGTACTACACATTTTTACTGTTGCTCTTTTCAAATATTTTCAAGAAAAAAATAAAAAAATAAACAAAGGTATATATAAATATAACAGACCCATGTCTTTGGAGTGTTGTAGAAAACCACATTTTATATGATCTATTTATAGGAGAAACATCTGCTACTTCTGTAAAGTGTAATTATTAAATCAAAGTGCATTAAATAAGGTACAATACAAAGTAATGCTTTTACAATAAAATAGCATGCCAATATAATGTCATGTCATGTTGCAGTAAATCAACAATATAAGTAAATGGATTACCGGGAACAGTCACCGTATGGTACATTAAATCATGTGACTGGTGTTGCCTTTTATTTCTGTCTTGAATGTATGACTTAGCCTTCAAACATTTTATCTGTGATATACTGTAGAAAAAAAGATTAAAGGGTAAAATATTACAGCAAGTAGCATGGTCAATTTGTAATGTCATTCCATTCACAGTCTATTGCTGTCAAAACACATGCCTTGTTGGTTTTATTAGTGTAGAGCTCCAATCAAGATCTCCAATACACACTGGGGGGGAATTGATCAAAACTGGAGAAGACAAAATTTGAAGTTGCCCATAGTAACCAATCAGATTATCTCTTCAGTTTGTTCAGTTAAAGTGACATCGAAAGCAAAATCCCCTCTCCCCCATTTCTGCTGTAAGCACTTACCTTATTTGATGCCTATTTCTGCGATAATCTTCTTCCTTCCACTTGTTTCCGACAGTCTCTACAGCACTGGTGCCGGTCTCTGATCCACCGAAGAATCCTTGTGTCCCATGGTGTCTGTCCGATGTGCATGCTACCGGATGCGTCCATTGAGCTTCAGTGTGTTTTCTCCCTCTACTATGCATGCGCCCGCACACTTCTTCACAACCGTTCAGGAGCCAGGAGTGCTTCAGCCAGTAGCGAGTGGCGCTAACACAGGTAAGTAAGTAGGTATTTGCCTAATTTTTTTTAAATCAAGGGGCAAATATCTACTGCTTGCTAGCAATAGATATATGCCAAAATAAGAGCAAATGTAATTATGTTTTAAGTTTTCAAAATGAAAAATAGAAGTTGAATGGTTGCCATGGGCAGCTGCCCCAGATTTTGTCTGCTCCTGTTCTGAATAAAACACAATAAGGATCTCCCTGGCCCTGGATGTTGGCCTCCCTCTCTACACCAAGCAAAGAAAGAGACAGAAGCAACAATCTGAAGCTTAATCCCACTGTAAAACTTGAGTGTACTAAGAATCCATTTACTAAGATATATCCATTTGGAACTTTCCCTCTAATGCATTTCACTTAAAGGACTCCTGAATGAAATAAGGGAGTGGCTCAGATGAGTATATATATATATATATATTGACTCTTAGCACAAGGAAGGAAATTACTTTAAAACGGTAGTTGCTCTATTTAGTTAACTCAGAAAATATATGATTGCTCCTTACACGTGAAGAAACTACCAGTCTCTCTGTATCTGAAAGTATTGCTTCCATCTGTGAATCAGCAGTGCACCGCAACCATTACTGAACCCTAACCCTACCTCAACCACACATTGTAAAAGAAGATATTACCTTATGCACTAGACATGTGCGTTTCGTTCCGAATCGAAATTCGGACGAATTTTCGGAAATTCGGACATTCGGATGTATCCGAATTCTGAATTACAGACATAACGAATGCAAACGAATCCGAATTTCCATTTCCAAAATTCGGTAGCGTTAGTACGAACGTTCGTTTAGTTTTCTGTTCTTATTCGTTTCTTATTAGTTTCATATTCGTTTCGTTCGTTGGAGCAAAGTGACATCAGAGGAGAAAAATATTTTTCCCCCCTCAAATGTCACTTTTTGCTGCAAACGAACGAACGAAACGAATAAGAAACGAATAAGAACAGAAAACTAAACGAACGTTCGTACTAACGCTACCGAATTTCGTCCGAATCCGAATTCCGAATCCGAATTGACTTTCACACCCGAATCCTGAAAAACGAAATAACACAAATCCGAATTTAAAACGAAGCGAAACAATTTTTTTGGCAGTGCACATGTCTATTATGCACCCCTAGATCTCCAGTGCATTGTTGCTGGAAATATAACAAATAAACTAGATACCCATTCAACCTTAGCACACAATAATGGATGAGGGGAATGTAGGTGCTCAAGTAATGCTCCAGTCCACCTTAATCTGCAGCATGCATACATGTAATGTCTGGCACACAGCTCCATGTTTCATATATTTATTGTAGAAATATCAAAAAAGCAGTTCACATCATACAAACTGCTCGGGGTTAGTATTTTGTACGATGCGCAGTGCTTGTTTGATATTACTGGCAATTTAAATAATAGCATGGGATGTTTCTTTCTTGTGTAATGGTATCATATAAAGTGTATCTAACCCAAGAACATAAAAAAACATGAGTCTTTAATTAAAACTTAAATATTGCAGCTCACAATTCCTTAGATGTGGTGATTGAGATATTTTTATTTTTTACGTTTTTTAAACTTAAACACACTTTCTATCCTAAGGTGATAACCCGTACTGTACTGTATCTGTGGAAAAGCAGTATTGTCATCCAAGGACAGGACTAAAGAGCCCCCC
>NW_017307579.1:136154-151889 GCF_000935625.1 Nanorana parkeri | reverse complement strand
AACCCCCCCCCCCCCGCTTGTCTCTTTAAAACAGAGGGAGAAGTTTTGTGATCCTCAGAAATAGCTGGTAACAATGTAACTGATAAGAGTACAGCATAGGCAGAAAGCACTGAACGTTATCAGCAGACAAGATTTCTGGCAGGATCGACATGCATTTTTTGCACTTATCGAACAGATATAACAAAATACTTTCAGTGATTTTTTTTTAACAGATCAAAAGGGATGAAACAAGGGAAGTTCATTGTTAGGGTTAACATACCTAGTGCATTTATACATTATGATAGACTGATAGACTGTATGTATATGAAAGAGAAATCCATGGTGATCATACTCATGTCATTCACACTTATGAATTTGTTTACTACATGTTTAAATAAAGGTTTTTGTATCTAAGATGTGTATACTTATATTTTTCCTATATTTCAAGTTCACTTTTCTACTATTTATTTTTTATGGGCTAATAGTACTCTTAGAATATCAGAAATTCTGTGTAACTCCAGTTTTATAGTCACTATACTGCTATATATGAAACAGAACAAACTATGGGCTCTATTCACGAAGCTGCCGAGGGCAGCCGAGTGAATGACCGATCTGAAGTGAAGTGAGCCGAACACTGTTCGGCTATTCACTTCAGGCTGGTACGGCTGATTTCAGCCGTACATCGGCTAAAATCAGCTGTACATCGGCTTGCTTTGTGTGGCTTCGGGTCGGCCGAACATGCTCAGCATGTTAGGCCGACCCAAAGTGCAGAAGGAGTTCGACTCAGCCGATCCAGATGAACCTCCGGCAGGCTACTCACCGCTGTTCGGGCTCTTCTTAAAGATCCCTCAGAGGTACCGAGCAGAACAGAAAAAGAGTGAAAAAAGTTTTTAAAAAGTAAATAGAAAACGATTGTGCGGAGCTAGCAGTGACAGCTAGCTCCGCCCAATAGTTTCCTATTGTCCGGCGGCTCTGCTGCTGTCAAAAAAAAAAAAACTCTCCCGGGCACTCTGGGAGCCTCCCGCTCCGGGCCGCCCAGGAGAGAAGCACTCATTACGGCCAGATCCTTCGGCAGCTTCGTGAATAGACCCCTATGTCATGGACAAGTTAGGGGTGGAGCTGGATTAGGACTTCCAGATGGTATTCTTTCTGAATGATCTTGGACTTGCAAAATGAAAATACATGTTTTGGGGTGTGGATGTGTCTGAAAAAACTCAAACAGTGGAAATGGCTGGGTTGCAAAATCACAGGGTTATGTGCTTCCAGAACACCCCATCAGCAACAGTTAGAGGAGTATACTTATATTTTAGGTGTCATAACTTACTCAAAGAAAAGAAGGGATAAAAACAGAAGTACCCTAACAGGTAGGTGATTTTATCTCAGTATCAGTGTTTTTAACTTTTTAGTAGTTTGGTCAAAAGTCATAAATTAACAAAATACATTTAAAGATAAAATTAGGTATTGTAGAATTTTTCTCATGCTTAGATGTATGATGCTGTTTCAGATGCTGGAGATTAACAACTTGTGCAGTCTTTGTCTGTGTAATATGGTATGCTATTTGTTTTATATATTTTATCAATAAGTTATTTAGTTGTATTGTCTTACAAATAATGCACTGCTTATGCCTTACTTTCTGTTGTTCCCTGTATTTTTGGCTGTATTCCTTCAAAACCTTTCTCATAATTCTCAAGGCCAAAATTAGTTACAAGAAATATGACTCGCGTTTTGTAGAAAATCTAACTTAATACTTTTTCATAACTTCAGCCTCCAAAAGTCTGTATTCAATCTCTTTCAATGGTTTGAACAGCTCTCTCCCCTTTGAGAGCAATTAAGTATTTTCTGAGATATATAATGGTGACAAATATTGGACATAGTGGTAGAGGTTAAGACCATCCGGTGCCTTACATATCAATAATATCAGTGGTTTGATTTATACTTTGTTCCTGTTGTAATGTATCTCAGTATATGTTGTACTGTCTGAAGAATAGTGCCCATGAGCTGAAGAAGTAATGACTTTTCTTGCAACCCCTATCATTTCATGTTCCATTTAAGTTAAGTGTCTCCTGCTGAATACAGTAGAGTGATGATATCTGTTATTGGATGCTGAATAGAATTGACTGTGCATCACAGTGAATTAAAATAACTGCCATATTGTTTACTGGTCAGTATTTACTTTACCTGTTAATGTGAAAGGATGGGTTGATTGTCTGAGATATTTTGTTTCAATAGAAATAGATGGTCTGTTAACATATTCAAAATAAAATAGAGAAATCTAAACAAAATGACAGCAAAGGGTTTAAACACACTGAGGGGAATTTATGAACGTGTTTGCAACATTTTTAAGCGCAAAGACCAGAATCTCATGCTAACTAACCCCAAAGTTTTATTTCTTTTATGCATCTTTTTTGTTCTTGTGAAATATTAATGTTTGTGACTTACTGCTTTTGTTTTGCAACATTTTACACAATTCAACTGCACAGCAATTGCATCAAGCATTTGCGACAGTATAAACCCTCCAAACTGTCGCACATTCTAAAAGTCCTCCTTAGCAATACTTAAAGTATCACAAAGATAACTCAGCTAAGTACTTCAGGGCTATTCAGCTGTCATCCGGGTTCCCAGCAAGCTTGGCCAGTTTAGAGACATAGACAATTGAAAGACAATTTAAAGACAATTTAGAGACAATTTTCCTTATGAAGGCATTTACGAATGAAACATAAACTACGACAATAAATCTGTCACTATATGCACTAAACATCAGAGGTGCAACAGTTTAAAAGACGCCGATGATGCACCCAAATGGGGAATTTAACAAAACTGCAGCAGCTGTGCATGGCAACCAATCAGCTTCTCTCTTTCATTTTCAAAGCTTAACTGAACAAACTGAAGTGAGAAGCTGATTGATTACTATGGGCAACTGCTCCAGATTCTGTCTGTTCCTTTTTTGATAAATTCCCCCCATGTTTTATAATAAGAACCAAAAGCAAAGCTATCACAAAGTGCTGCAAAACAGGAATGTTTATTTATTCACGCTATGTCAAAATTGTACCCTTCACTAAAAAATATCCAAATGAATTAATAAAATACAATTTTATAACATTTTCAACCAACGTGGCTAAATCTTGTTCCTGCAAATTTCAGTGAGTCGTGTTAAGTACAGCGGAACTAGCTAATTATAAGGCTGAAGTGACCCTGTAGCATAAACCTGTAGCATAGTGTGATGAAGCATAACAGGTCTAAGGCCATCTAGTATACTGATCATAGAGATCCAAGCACATGTCAGAGACCGAGGTCATGAAATTGTTGCACCTCAGAGAGTTATTCCATACTAGCAAAAAACTGCTTTGCAAAGTTAATATAGTGCAGATCAAACCATGCATTATGCATTTATAGATCTCAAATCACAGTTACGGACATTTACCTCAGACATCCGTACATAAATTCCAATCATTTACTGGGAATTAGCTCATAGGTCTGAGGGAGGGGGGGCTAGATATTTTGTTGCCAATTTCATCCAGTCATAATCCATGTTCTATTTCCATACCTGCACTGCAAAAATATAATTTGGAAGATGATTACTATGGGCAGCCAAAGCTTTCTCCTGCTTGAATACTTTTCAAATAGTAGCTTTGATAGTTAAGTGTGCTAATAGCTCACTGAGGGGCTTGCTGTATGTAGATACCTGGGACAAGGACCCCCTAATCCCTAAGCAGCACCAAGGGAACCACAACTAACAGTCAAGCATACAATAAATATATGAAAACACATTAAATATATATAAAAGGTGACTACAGCACTTTATTCATTTACCAGATAAGCATATCATGTCTAAGCCACCATATAAATAAATATATAACTCAAATAATTGCTAAATCATAAAACTTTGAGCTTTCCCAGTATACAACAATTAGGAAACACAGACATCACCAATGCTTACAGGAGGTGTCAGGAAACCACGGTCAGAGGTAAGTATATATTTTTTTAATACTTGTTGTTTTCAGCTTATGATCAGTGATTTTAGTTGGGGGAGGGGGGCTTAGTGGACCATTCTTTTTTATGCAAGATTTTTGAAGAAATTGTTTCTAATTTACATTAGAAGCATCCGGTGCAATCAAAACTGATGGCTGCTGTAATTCATTGCAGCAATGGTTTCTTTCTGCATTCCATATTACCCTTACTAATGTACTGTATTTCCCTTTGTTAGGCCTACTAATGGTGCAGCTATAGAGGCAATAAGCCACTTTATATATGTTATGGTTGATGTCATGTTTTTTTACATTATCATACAGAACTGTCTGTGTTCCTGAGACATTAAAATTGTAAATGAGAAAATTTAAAAGGCAGAGGCATCCCCAGGCTGGGTTCCACCCGGTGCAGATGTTATTACACGCGCACACGACGCCATCACGCACATGCGTAATGACATCACGTGCACTTACCTGCCGGCTGCCATCTCGGTAATGGATGCCAGCACAGAGAGGAGGGGACTTTCATCTGGTGGGATGAGGTATGCCGCTGGGTCCCTTCCTCTCTCATGTAGCTGTCGGGCTCTCAGTCCATGACCGAGTGCGTGACTTTTCAGAGGGGGTGACACCAAAATGACTGTCAGTCATTTTGGTGTAACCCCATCTAAAGGTGTCACCCAGTGTGGGCAGCACCCCCTGCACCCCCCTTGTGACACCACTGGTTAAAGGGTAATTCCACTTTCCCAGGTGAATTTAGGAAAATTACTGAAAACACAAAGCACACAGCTCACCCCTATCGTGCGTCCCCGCAATCCACATTCGGTGAACGGATGACTCTCTTCCGGAGTAATAGGCACAAAAACTGTGGAACCAGCACACAATAATCTTCCAAAGAAATTCAAACTTTATTCCACATGCATCTGTACAAAGCACAACTGCTGACGCATTTCTGCCTTACTCGGCCTTAGTTATAGCACAGGACTAAGTCCGAGTAAGGCAGAAACGCCTCAGCAGTTGTGCTCTTTGCAGATGCATGTCGAATAAAGTTTGAATTTCTTTGGAAGATTATTGTGTGCTGGTTCCACAGTTTTTCAATTTAAGAAAATAGAATAACCTCCTCCAATTTGGCACCCTCCCCCACTATACTTACATTTGGGCGAACGTACTTCCCTCTCTGTCGGTGCCGCAGTACTCTGTGCTCTGTGTTTTGCATTTTGCTTGCAAATGGCAAGCACTTAGCAAGAAGCGCTTCTCATTAGTCAGTGTGGTCAGAAGCGCTTCTTGCTAAGTGCTTGCCATTTGCAAGCAAAATTCCAAATACAGATTGCAGGGCTGGGCTACATAGCAGTACGGTGTATGGATAGTACTCCGGGACAGGCAGAGGGGAAGGAGTTTTCGCTCAAAGGTACGTATAGCAGCCCGAGGGTGAGAGAGGGCCAGATTGGAGGAAGTAATTCCATCTTCCCAAATTCATCTGTGGAATTACCCTTTAAACAAAAAAGGGAAAAAACACAAATCAATTTATTACTAGCCTTAAAAGCAAGGTGCACATAGAAGGGCTTGCAACAATACAAAACACAGAAATTTCCTTGCAGACTTACCAGTTAGCCTGCAACAAAACAAATTACACTGTGGCTTCCACATATTTTGCAAAAGTTGTCCAACTAAAACCTCTGTTTTCAATGCATTCTCATTTACTTTCAGCCATCGGCATTACCATTACCAAGAGTTGATAAGTAGACTAGGAAGTCTTATTTTTGCTGATTGTATATAAATCCTTCTTTGAGCCTTTTGTGCCCGCTGTAGGTGTTCTCTTGGCACCATTCTAGCCACTCTGTCTTAAGATGTATGTTTTATTACCCTTTTGTACAGTGTAATGTCATTTTCCCATGTTTTCTTAGCAATATCAAGAAATCCTCTAGGGTAAACTCAAATGGCAAAAACACGTTGGAGATTTGAGGCACTTCCTTAATCAAAAACAACAGACAGGCTAACAGAACAATCCCAATCCTGTCCATCTTTTTAACAACCTTTTCCAAAATGCCCTTTAACGTATTAAGTGCACTTTTATGTGGAAAACACTAAAAAGAATGCAATTTGATTGAATCCACAGAAAATGTCAAAAAAGAAAAAAAAAAACTTCTATTCTGGATGCATATACATAACTTCATCTATAATAAAAACTTAAAGAAGAACTCCAGGAAAATCACAAACTTACCCTTACGGTGGGGCTACACCCCTACTGCAAGGGCTAAGTGCTCGTTTTGTCTAGGGGACTCAAATATAGCAGATTTACTTACCTGATCCTCACTCCTATTGGCTGCTTCTGGATTGCTTGACTGGTCCCCACAATCTCTTCTACCATGGGCTCTGATGGTCTAAGGACCGCTGATGTCATCACGTCTTATGCAGGTTCATAGACCTGCATTAGATTTGAGGACACTAAGGGACATACCATAGTTGAATATGAGAGGGACACAGGTAAGTGCCAACTCCTGTGGGGCTGAAGACCCCAGATGAGTAATACAGCTTTATTTGTGCCCCCTAGACAAAATTAACACTTAACTCTTGCAGTGCGAGGGTAGCCCCACTGCAAGGGAAAGTTTGTGAATTTCCTGGAGTTCCTCTTGAAGGGCCCCTTCACACTTAAAACAGTAAAGGAAAACATATTTTCAAAGAGTGTACCCAAGAGCTCTTAGCCATAATATGTTAGTATGCACAGTAATTTGCACATTATGGCAGACTTACTTTCCAAAGCGAACCCCCCCCAGCGAAGCGGTGTCAGCACTATCATCCCTCCCGTGTGCTGCCATCTTCATACCTTTTGGTATTGGCTGCTTGATTGATCAGAGCCAGAGGAGGTAACTCCCTCCCATACATACAGAACTACTTCATCTTAGTAAGGATCCTGCCGAGCTGGTGCACTGAGGTGTGCATGTGCATGGAACAGCAAGTAAAGGTGGCCGCTGCCCTCAAATCAACCACAAAATATCCGCAGAATTTTTCTTGAACCCATGGTGGTGGGGAACACAAACCTCATCCATAATGAAGCTATTACACTTTTGAAATTATCTAAGTAAAAAATAATTTACAGCAGCCTGCAGTGAGTGTAATCATTCTTTAAATGTACCATGAGTAAGTGTGGCTGTGGACAGGAAAGACCTGCTTAGGATGATGTGCCTTGTCACTGTTTCAGTAAGTGTGAGAAAATCTCTCTAAAGAGCCTTAGAGAGCAGTCAAACCTGACAGGAGTTTTAATTCTCCGGCACTCTATCCAAACTAAACAAATAAAAAAGTCTTACAGTATATTGTATAATACACCATGTTATAAGCCACAATAACCTTATAAAACCCAACTCAAGCTTTTGTCTAATTTTTTATGAAATGAAGAAAACTTTAGAGTTTCTGTCATATGTGATTAGCTGTCTGTGACGTCATCAGGCAGGCTTCTTCTGCTAATTGTATCCATGCAACACTAGTAAAGTGAGTAATGAGAGGAATAGAAGTCATAGGGATATTGAAGACATTAACATTTCTACTAGAAATAAATATTTTGTTGTGGTCTGTGAACTATGAAAGTCGTGAGATTTTCTATGGTCAGAATCTCCCCCACAGTCAACAGTAAAAACTTGAAAGACGTTCTAACCCATCTCCACTTAAAAATAACCAAATTTTGTCTGAAGTTATGGTTTATGTCCTATCTATAAATGAGTGGTTTATGTCCTGTGTCCTCTTATGAGTGGACACAGATAGCAATGAAATGCAAATCTTGAAAATCTCCATTCTGGCAACTAAGATGTATCCTCATAGAAAGTTATCATTCTACAACTCTACAAAATTTTACAACTTCATAAAAATCTGCTACAAGTCCCTGAACTATGTATATTTACGTACAGCTGTGAGAATAAGGTTGTGAACTTCTTTCAGGAAACTTTGTAGTAAGGTTGTTTTTATGTTTCTTATTTAATTGAACAAATCAAGACCTGATAGAACCTTTTTTCTCCCAGCTTTTACCCAGACAAAGATTTTCAATAAAGACTAGTACCTCCATGGGAAATATAGTCAGCTGCTGTGATTAATTTTTTGACTTATTTTTTTTTTATAGCTGAACCCTTTCATGACCAGACGTCATTCAAGCCTATATGTGCAGACCATATGTTTTTAAAATTGTTTATTGAAATTATTTTTTTAACACTATATATTACATTACAAAGGCAGCAGGTGGCTTCAGCAGTCACTGTGCCTCTCTGTAAGGCTTAATGACAGCTACAAATAAATCTCATATGATCACCAGGATTAGTTATCATTATATTTATATGATCAGGAAGCATGCTGATTGATTTCTAAGTTAGTTAAGACCAGGAGCTAGTGACAACACGATCTCCAAACTTGGAGAATGCACAGATGCATGCTCCTAGTTTATTAATGGATCATTCTCTCAGCACAGGTATCCATGCCTGAAAAAGTGAATCTACACAATGTAGTCTGACACAGGATAATAAAGTGATAGGTTTTTTTTTTTACCTCCCTGAAATAAAGACATGAAACTAAAGACATATGTACTGGTACTAATATGGCTGGATGACAACATTTTGAATGTAGCGTGAAGTGGTTTACAGGTACGTGTTAAGACAGACTGTAGCAGTTATGGGCAAACCTCTATGGTCAGTAATCAAATACTTTTTTTTCACATGGTCAAATTTATTTTGTGTTCTTTTTTTGTCCAGATATTGCAGTTTTAAAAAATATTCTAAAACTTGTTTGAACTTTTGTGTTTGAGCAAAGCTTGAACAATAGAGTTAACGGCTTGCTAAATTGGCTCCAAAGAATAAAATTACTTCATACAAGTTCAGTGAGACAGACTCCTAACCTCTGTACAGTAACAAGCTCTTCTAATAACTGACTCTGTGAAGTAAGATCATATAATCAATATTGTTGTATCAGTTTTAGCTGCAAAAGCTCAAGGGTTCTTTATGGGTAAGTGTTATACTATTTTGTAACTTGTAACCGTGTTCTATTATTTGACCCTATCTGGAAGGCCTCTCTGATTTAAAAACTAAGCAAAGTCTCTTATTACTGTTACTAATTGCAATTCAGTGACTGGACGGTAACTGTTGGATGAGGCACAACCCAAACTAAGTTAGATGTGTTTCATTTGCAACAGACAATGGTTATCTAACAAGATGCTGTCACGCCTAACTGCGTTAGCACGGTTTGGATCTCAACTGCGGAGGGGTATTTGCCCAAAGAGGCCAATCAGATATGAATCTCAGGCGTCACTCACAATCTTAACGGCGAGTTTGAGATTCTACCATCACAGCCAAAGTATATGTTTTCAGCAGGGACAGACTATTGGATCATAACCTGTATACTGACACTAGGTACAACTTAGGTAAAAAGTAATAATAACTGCGGTAATTAGCGGTCTCAGCCGGGTGTGACCTAAGGTTTCAATCAGACAGTCTATGCATCAACCAGGAACTGTAGGTAATAGTGAGATAAGCCCCAATCGGAGCAGTACTTGTGATTTGTGAACAGAGGTTAAAGGAAATCGGGTGTCGAGCTGAGGGGCTCCTAATGGATGGAGTCAGGTGGCAGCAGGTTGTGGAGAGGTCCTGGCAGCAGGTTGTGGAGAGGTCCTGGCAACAGCAATGTGGAATGTAGGTTCAGGAGGCAGCAGGCGTTCTGACCATTATTTCAGAACAGCATGTTGCCTCGCTTGTGCCCTTAAATAGTGCCTGGAAATGGGGAGGCGGCGCTGATCGGCCCGAATGACCTCCACGTTCCAGCGTGGAGCGCAAACCGCCGCGTCACGAGTAGGGGCTCGTGTGGCTTCCGCGTTCCACAGTGGAACGCAGGGGGGCCCTGCCGAAGCAAGAGTGAGCGGCCCGGCGGCGTTACAGTATCCCCCCCCCAAGGGGAACACCTCTGGGGTTCCCACTAGTAGCAGGGCGATCAGGGTACCTACGATGGAACAAGCGGGTTAGTTGTGGGGCGCGTACATCTTGTGAGTCCTCCCAGGAGTCATCTGAGGGACCATACCCCTTCCATCGTATGAGATACTGTAAGGAGGAACCCTTTTTCCGGGAGTCCAGTATTTTGTCGATCTCATACTCGGTCTCCCCCTGAACCTCGACCGGATGAGCGGGGGGAGGTAATCTGAAAGGAAGTCGTTTGGGTTTGAAGGGTTTGAGTAGCGACACGTGGAAAGAAAGATTGGATTCTCCATTCAGGAGGAAGAGTGAGGCGTACAGCGTTTTGGTTCAGGATTTTCTCAATGGGGAATTGACCAATGTATTGCCGACCCAGTTTCCATGTGGGTACGTTGAGGCAAAGGTTTTTTCTGTCGATCTTGGGCAGCTTCGATGTTGGCTCGTACACATTGGGAGGTCTCCTTCAGACAGTTGAGGTAGTCTTGAACTGCAGGAACATTACTAGGCGTGAAGGAAGAAGGCAAATTGGTAGGGTGAAACCCGTAATTTGCATAGAAAGGAGAGTGCTGGGTGGATGAACTAGTAGCATTGTTGTATGCGAATTCGGCGAGAGGTAACAGATTGAGCCAATCATCTTGGAGATGGGTGCAATATCACCTAATGTATTGTTCCAAGCATTGGTTTCACCGCTCCGTTTGGCCATTGGTCTGCGGATGGTACGCAGTTGACATCCTATGATAAATTTGGAGGGACTCGCATAACGCTTTCCAGAATTTGTAAATGAATTGGCTGCCCTATCAGAGATAATCCTGGAGGGTAAGCCATGTATATCGGAGGATTTGGCCGAGGAAGGTGTGGGCTGTCTCTTTTGATGTTGGCAATTTCTTTAGATGGGAAAAATGGGCCATTTTGGTCAATAGGTCGACAGTGACCATGATTGTATTGTAACCCTCTGAGCGGGGTAGATCAACAATGAAATCGAGGGATATGACCTCCCAGGGTCTATTGGGTATCTCTAATGATGTAAGTAACCCATAGGGAGGTCTCCGATCGGTCTTAGTGGCGGCACAAATGTTGCATGTGGTTACGTATTCCTGAATGGAATTTGTCATGCCGGGCCACCAGAATTTCCTTCTGATTAGATCTAAAGTCTTGGTGATCCCAGGGTGACCCGCCTGGGGGGCATCATGTAGGAGACGGATGACAGAGATTTGCATTCTAGGGGGCACATACAGTTTGTCATTTTTGAAGTAGAATCCTTCGTTGTTTTGTACTAACCCATTGGGCACAGGTGGATCGCCTTCAGAGGGATTTGGTTTTAGTAGTTCTCTAAAGCTGGTTGTGAGACCAATGAATCGTTTTGCGGAAAATGGAAGGGAAGGTTGATCTGCATCAGCACTTTCCTCATTCATACGTGAGAGAGAATCAGCCTTCTCATTCCTGGATCCTGGCCGGTAAGAGATATGCAAATCAAATCGGTCAAAGAAGAGGCTCCAACGTACTTGTCGCGCAGACATCGTTCTACAAGTTTTGAGGAATTGCAGGTTGCGGTGATCTGTGAAGATCATAATGGGGTGTTTTGCACCTTCTAAGATGTGTCTCCAGTTGCCCAGGGCATCCTTAATGGCAAGCAATACTTTCTCCCCAATGGGGTAATTCTTTTCAGCCGTCCTAGAGAAGTAAACAACTGGGTGTAGTGGTTCGGAATGGGATGGCTGTTGTGACAGTACTGCCCCAATGGCAAGGTGTGACGCATCCACCTCTAGCACATAGTGGAATTCAGGGTTGGGCAATTGGAGGATGGGAGCGGAAGTGTACCTCTGTTTGAGGGTATCAATGGCTTCTTGCTCTTCGTTGGTCCAGGTGTAGGGTACTTTTGAACTGGTTAGTCTTGTTAGAAGTTTTACAATAGCTGAGACATTTTTTATGAACTTTCTGTAGTAGTTTGAGAATCCTAGGAATCTTTGTAGAGCCTTGCGTGTGCGTGGAACAGGCCATTCCAGCATACAATCGACCTTTGATTGATCCATCTGAGTTCCTTCAGGGGAGATGTTATAACCCAAAAAGGAGATGGAAGGCTGTTCGAATATGCATTTTTCAAGTTTGGCATATAAGGAGTGGGCCCAAAGGCGGGTTAGAACCCATCTGAGGTGTTTCTTATGTTCTGTGGGGTTGTCCGAGTACACTAGAATGTCGTCTAAGTACATTACAAGACAGACGTCCAACAAATCTCCAAAGATGTCATTAACAAAATGCTGAAAGGTTTCGGGGGCGTTACACAACCCAAATGGCATTACAGTGTACTCAAACAACCCATACCGGATCAATTCGGGGATGAGAGGGAGTGGGTAGCGTTTTTTTATGGTGATTTTATTAAGTCCCGATAGTCAATTATTGGGCACAGTCCTCCGTCCTTGTTCCTGACAAAGAACATCCCTGCGCTGGCAGGGGAGGTGGATGGTCTTATGAACCCTTTCGTTAGGTTCTCATCTAAGTACGCCTTTAGATGGCCTAATTCGGGTTGAGAAAGCGGATATATCTGCCCGGTAGGGATGGGACTGCCCGGGACTAAGTCTATAGGGCAGTCGTAGGGTCTATGTGGGGGGAGCGTGTCTGCCCCACGTTTGCTGAAGACATCCGCAAATTCAAGAAGATGGGAAGGTAGCCCCTCTGAGGAGATCTGCATAACCGGGATGACAGGATAACAGGTGTCAATACAGTAGGGAGATTGTAACTGCACTTCCCCCTTTGAAGACATCCACACTTCCCCCTGAAGACATCCACAAATTCAAGAAGATGGGAAGGTAGCCCCTCTGAGGAGATCTGCATAACCGGGATGACAGGATAACAGGTGTCAATACAGTAGGGAGATTGTAACTGCACTTCCCCCTTTGACCAGAGGAAGGTTGGTTGGTGAACGTTTAACCAGGGAAGGCGCAACACTACTGGAAATAGGGGAGAAGGGATGACATCGAATGAAAGGTATTCGGTGTGACATTCTCCAGAAGTCACCAGGAGTGGTTGTGTAGTGTAGGTGATCGGCCCTGAGGGGGAAGTGGACCCATCTAGAAAACTTGCTGACACTGGCTTATGCTTTAAGATGTGGGGTATTTTATTGAGGTTTACAAGGTGTAGATCAATAAAGTAGAGAGTAAGAAGGATAACATGGTGGCCAGTACATGCAGGAGAGAAGTTCAGAGGGTATGACTGTGGGTAATATATATCAGGGAGCAGTTAGAAAGGGTATAAGGGGGGGGGCAGTATATGTATGAGAGTAGTGTGAAGATTATGACAGCAGATAGTATGTTCAGAAGAGCACTGTAGAGATTATGCTCTTGTGTCCACGTCAGTTTCTCTAGCATTATGCTTTATAGGTGCACCTTAACCTTTTCCTTCTAGGATAGGTGTGGTATTGAATTTAATTCTGTCTATGACACACTGATGTCATCCAACCAAGATGATTGGGTTGTTCCCTTGCCTTAGGCAGAATTAGCACACAATAACCATCATAATGCCAGACCCAAGACAATACCTTGTTCCCTAGAGATTCCTGTACTTTGTGCTATGTCGCCCACAACCCATAGCTTTGACAAGAAGAGTTGAGTGCTAGAAGACTGCAGGAGTTAGGAATAAAGTAAGTATAACATCTTACTGCTCTACCCCTAGACTTAAAGCAATTTCAAATGCTATGAATTCTCTGCATTAAGGTAAAAAATGCCCCAGTACCTTTACATCCCCCCCATCCAGGTTGACCTGTGCTGCTTCCCTGAACTCCCAAGTTGTAGAGGAGGGTACCCAGGGCACTAACGATATGGGAATGATTGGCTGCTGCAGCTGCCTGCCAAATTGCTCTGAGGAGGGAAGAAGAGGGAGCAGGAGGAGGGAGCAAAGGTGTATAACCATTGCATTTCTTCTAAAGAGTGCGAGTTGTGGCCAAGTAGATTGCAAGACCTTAAAGGACTAGGGGGCAAATAGGCAATGCCACTGCTGAGCCCCCTATGCTTTCAATGTATACCCATGCCTCCTCTGTTCCCCTGCTTTAAGTGACAGTGACTTCCTCGCCTCCAGCAACCCCTGCACTCCTGAAACCCCTTTGTCTCCAGTAACCCCAGGGCTCCAATGCCTTCAATGACTCTGTGACTCATGTGCACTCCAATGTCGTCTGTGTCTCCTGTGATTCTTGGTCTCCATCATCTCCTGTGACCCAAATCTGTGCAGCCACACCTGTGTTCTGGTGTCTCCAGTGAATCTTGTGTTTCCAGTGACCCCAGCATCTCAAATAACCCTTGTGCTCTGTTGTCACCAGTGACTCTGCATCTCCAGTTACCCTCTGCAATCCAGTGTCACCCAGTGTCTCCTGAGCATCCTGAGTCGCCCAGTGATCCCAGAGCATCCAGTCTCACACACTAACGCCAGGGCATCCTGTGTCATCCTGCATCCTGTAACACCAGTGCATCATTTACACCTCCACAACACATTAATGTGGCAGATGAGGTTTAATGTCGATAAATGCAAAGTAATGCACTTTGGAATTAAAAATAAACAAATGGGTTATACAATTATGGGTATGCCGCTGGGGAAGTCAGAAATGGAGAAGGATTTGGGGGTCATTGTAGACCACAAACTGAAAGGTAGTTTGCAGTGCCAGGCTGCTGTAAACAAAGCTAGCAGGGTCTTGTCCTGTATTAAAAAGGGGATGTATTGCAGGGACAAGTCTATAATTTTGCCACTTTATAGATCATTGGTTCGACCTCATCTGGAGTACGCGGTCCAGTTCTGGTCACCAGTACTAAGAAAAGATGTCCTTGAGTTGGAAAAAGTCCAGCGAAGGGCAACCAAACTAATTAGGGGTATGGAGGACCAGAGCTACGAGACGAGGCTACTAAATTTAAACATGTTCACATTAGAGGTGAGGAGATTAAGGGGGGATATGATTTCCATGTACAAAATGTTTAATGGTGGTAGCAACATTAGCGATAAACTGTTTAAAATTAACTCCGTTACAAAAACTAGAGGCCATCACCTAAAATTGATGGAAAAAAAATTCCAGCACAAGGGGCGAAGGGGGTTCTTCACAGTAAGATCAGTTAGGGTCTGGAACTCACTGCCACAGGCGGTGATTTCAGCAAATAATGTGGAATTGTTCAAGAAACTTTTGGACGATTTCTTAAGGGACCGTAATATACAGGGGTACGGGTACTCCTAGAATGAGATCCTAATAGGTTGGACTTGATGGACTAATGTCTTTATTCAACCTCAAATACTATGAAACTATGAAACCTGCTCCATAGCAGTTTCAGGTACATTCCTGTATTTCCTAGACTGTCACTCTCCCTTTGGATCAGTGGCGGACCTAATAACCAAAGGGCCCTGGTGCAAGATTTTATCTTGGGCCCCCTCCCAAGATGGGGGGGGGTGCACGGGAGTGGATCACACTGGCGCACCCCCCCTCCAGCGGTCTCAAATGTTGCAGTAGCGTGCTGGACTTACCTGAGATCCTGCATAGCCCACCTGAGACTCTCTATGGGCCCCCCACAGCCTCAGGCCCCGGTGAGGCGTCACCGCCCGCACCGGCGGTAGTTCCGCCACTGCTTTGGATATGAACACATGTTTATGGCAAAAACTAGGGATGCGCCAATACCACTTTTTTAAGGCCGAGTACGAGTACCGATACTTTTTTTCAAGTACTCGCCGATGCCAATTACCGATACTTTTTCTTAAAGGGACAGGTCACATTTTTTCTAAAGCAATACAAAATCATGATTTTAGGTCAGTTTCTTAATATTATGAAGAACATGAACACTCTGTAGTGTGGCACAGCTATATCCAATTCTGCATACCTGGCTTTATATTATAAG
>NW_017307579.1:23792-136127 GCF_000935625.1 Nanorana parkeri | reverse complement strand
TTATTATTATTATTACAGAGGATTTTTATAGCACTAACAGTTTATGCAGCACTTTACAATAAAAGGACAATTACAATACAATTCAAAACAATACAATACAGGTAGGGAAGGGTCCTGTCTGTGAGAGCTTATAATCTAAAAGAGAGAGTCAAGTAATACAAAAGGTGGTACATGTGTGGGAATGAGTTGGTAATTTTGAAACTTATAAAAACAATATAATCTCCAAATTTTCTGTTGAATATAAAAGATGAGACTGTGGTGAGTAAATACATACCAAATATGTCAAGCCTCGAATCTGCATGCACCTGCAAGACAGCAAAAAATCTACAATACACATAATTGTCAATAGCAGACACCTAAAAGCTTTACAACTTATCAGTTGGTATTAACTGTAAATGACAGCCCTGAAATTATTCCTCTCACTCCAGCTTGCTCAGGGATACCTAATTTGTACAAATGTCCTTTAAAAGTCATTTACATACACATTTGCACCCTACATCTGCATTTGAATGCATATATGTAAGCATTGGAATATTTTATTATATTTTTTATATAATTTTTTTAACGTAAGCCCCCTATGTAATAATTCATTGGCTATCCAAGCAGATTGGGATCAGAAAGTAGATGCATGCCTGTCTTAATGTCTTGCTATTTGGATTCCCTTTTTTTAATGTATACTTAAAACCTAAAACAACAACAATCTACACCAAAAAAAGTATTATTTTTTTTTCTTTTCTTTTTCTTTCAGTAAAATAAATGAATGGGCTTTGCTGTTTTGTCAACAAACCCATTTTTGTACTTGTAAATGACAGCTCTGCCGAGTTCTCATTGTAATGACAGATCAGAGTCCCCTGGCTACCTGGTAACCAGGGGACGCTGATCTGTCAATGCAAGTGGCTGGAGCCAGCCGTGAGATGACGGCTGGCTCCACCCAGCTGTCAGTAGCAGGCTTTCAGCCGGCCAGCTTCGGATTTCCCCTCGGCTCGGTCGAGCCGAAGCATATGCTTTGGCTCGACCAACTTCAGGAGCTGTACGGTCTATAGTGAATAGCCCGTACAGCAGTCCTTCGGTTCTACTGAACCGAAGGACTCCTGTAACTGAAGCTAGCCGAAGAATCAGACGAAGCTACCGCTAGATCCATAGGCAGGTTTGTGAATAACCCTCTATGTCTCATTCACAGATCATGAGTCCTCCAACAGAATCATGACCCAAAACACAAAGCTAAAAGCACCCACGAATGGCTAAGAACAAAATATTGGACAATTCTTAAGTAGCCTTCTATGAGCCCTGATCTGAATCCTATTGAACATCTATGATAAGAAATGACACATGCAGTTTAAAGAAGGAACCCTGCATATTAGAGGTACCTGGACAAGTTTGCCCAAGAAGAGTGGACCAAACTACCTGTTGGCAAGTGCAGAGGTCTCATTGAGAGGACAGAAATCACTTGTTTACAGTGATTGCATCTAAAGATTGTGCAACAAAATATTAGGTTAAGAGTCCCATCATTTTTGTTCATGCCATTAACATTTGTTTTAATATTTAACATATATCAAAGGTTAAGTCTGATTTTTGTTAAATATGAAATAAATAATGATGGATGGCAAATACTTTGGTCAGTTTCAAGTTATTTGAGACAAAATTGTGTTCTTTTTTCATAGAAGGGTACCAACAAATTTGTCCTTGTCTGTATATGCAAGTATGCAGGAAGTTGCAACAAAGAGGCTGCAGGATATCAGCAGCACAAAGGATAACAAATGGTAAAAACAGTATTTATTTATTTTTCGAAATAACAATTGTTTATGATACACAGTGCTTTAGCAAACTAATGTCAGGGTGGGTTAGGCTTTAATTGTACTTTCAGAAGTAACCCTGTGTAATCTACCTGTCGCATAAAACCCTTTTCATTCTTTAATCTGTACCTTATAGACCTTTACCTCTTACATCATAGGCATAATGGTTTTGTATCAAATTAATCAGTTTTGATACATTTGATGTACATGTGATTTTTGGTCACAATTTTTCACTGCAGCTTCATTTAATTGTGTTATTTATTTATAGCGCGGGTTCGCTCATTTTTTTTTACTGATAATGGTTTTATAGCAATAAAAAGCAAACACGCACATGAAGATGTAAATGTAGTGCAGCCCTCTTTTTCTTAGGGATTCGAAGGGAACCCTTTCACTTTACAAGCCTGTAATACTAAGAAACGTGAAAGTATTTGTCAAATATCCAAGGAGAAAGAGAGTTAGACACATCATAACATCTTATCTGCCTAAGAAAGGAAATTGCCAGGAGAGTTTCTGGTAGAAATGTGAAAAAAATACTGTCAATATGTTAGAACAATAAAAAATCTCCTGGGTAGCTATAAAATTAAATGGAGCCTGTTTCACCTTGCCTCCTGTCTCACTACTGAAAAATAGGTTTGATCAGCCTGGCTGGTCACTTGTGTCATCTTTATCTGAGCATTCTTCTTTATGAGAAATATCTAGCAGATATAAATGATTGTTTCCTCCTTCAAAAGGGTAGAAGAAAGCAAATGAACATGCAAAGGATCTCTTTAAACAGTGGGGAGCGTGGGATCCCAGCAAAATGTCATCAAATATCTTTCAACATTTTATTGTAACCATGGCAAATGTGCAGAAAGAGTCTTACAAGACGCATTATTCAACAGTTAGTAATTTAAAACACAATGTTTGCAGTAACTAAACCCACAGAGTCTAATATAAATTATGAGTGTAGCCGGCAAATAGCTATTGATATTTCCAGAAATTAATATTTTAAATGATGGCTTGTTTACACATACACTTTGCCTATATAAACAACAGATTAGATGCAATTATATAAATTTATCATAACCATGGCATCAATAATACAGTTAGGATAATAAAACTGGCAATAACGACTAGGATGAGAGTAGATTGACCTTATGCCAAGATAGAAAGTAAAGACACAAGATAACATCATGTAAAATTAATGCCCACATCGCTCTGTCTTCAAGTAATTGCTCATTTGTTTATTGCTGTTGTAGGAACGCTCATATAGTATAAAAATCAGAAATATGTGCCTTATCTTCTACTTACTTTTGCTACGCCTTCTGCACCTTTCCATATAAAAAAAATATGTTGTCTATATTAGCTTTGTATGGCACAACAGATTAATCACATGCTAACACAACTACATTATGAAACTGAAAAGTCATGCCTTTTTGGATTAGTTTTAACAGTAAATGGCCTCATTGGTGCCACCAGTGAGTGTCTAGCATGAATTGCAATATTCAGTCAATGTTGGGGTTAAGAGCAGAACAATACTGAACTCTTTTGAAAATCCAAAGATCTTATTAAACATAAAGGATTTTTATTTTCCAATATCTCTTCAAACTGTTAGTGACTGCTCCCTTTTTTCAGTAAAAATCAGGAAGAGGCTTTTACCATGTGTGCCACATTTGTATTCCTGGTCACATTTTTCACTTGGAGAAAGCATGGGAAAAATATGGGAATGGTTAAATATTCCTAGTAGTATTTAGTCACATTAAACTGGCCTTGTTCTGTAGTGTTGAACACATATGTTTTATAGTTTTCTAAGCCACTTCTTTAGTTCTCATGACTGTCATGAAAATACTCCATGGGAATGAATTGGTGAATAGATGCTAACAGCCTGCCTATCATGTGCCTTTTTTCCATGATGGCATAGCAGTTTACTTTACACGTGGTGCAGGATCAATGAAGGTCAGCTCCTTTGTTGTGATACCATCAGAGATGTTAAGTGTGTGTGTGTGTGGGGGGCTTCTGTCCCACTATTTGAGATATATCTACCAATTCCTGCATTCTGATTGTATTTTCATTTGTAGATTGCCAGTTGGCTTATACCCCTAGAATAGGCATAGTGTAAAAGTAGTGAGGATGGAGAAATTCGTTTGGTATACCCCATGAGCTGGTAATTGTAGGAGGCAGGAAGAAAATGAGTAGCAAACTCTGGAAATGTTCCCATTCTTTTTCCAATTCCTTTCTCCAGAATATTTTATTTACCATTCTTATTTTTTAGTAAATAATCAATACTTTTTTTATGCTTAGAAAGGAGTAAGGTTAAGTCTAAAATGCTGTCTCCTTTCTATACTCCTTACCAAACAAAATTTCCTTCCTCATGTTCCTTGTTGTGTTTATGTTGTTTTTTCTCATTTTGACTTTGTCTTTCTAAATTTCTTTCTGTAAAAAAATCTTTCTTCAGCTAAAATTGTGTGTAAAAGTATGTTCAGTGTTTCATTTTTCTGTGCTAAATCAACTCACCTTTTTACATTATTGGTGATCAGTTTATGTCAACAATCTGGTCCTATTGTTGGTTTACAGTCTTACAATATACAAATTCCCATTACTTAAGGTGTATTTAAACCATAACAATTAACTTCTCTTATTAGCTTTCTTTTGCCCTGTTAAATATACCATTGAAATAGTTTTGTTATAGCTGTTCATTAAGGGCAATGAGTTGGTCCTGCCAGAAATACAGTGAGCTGGTAATTTCCTGTCCAAATCCCCAGCAGTTATTAGCCCTGTGCCATTCACTTCTTTGAACTTGAGAACACCTCCCCCTATGGTACATACAGTAGATGAGGAGAGGTGTGGGTGTCCTAGAGTGACAATTCTGCTCCTCCATAGATACAGTAGAGAGAGTGAGCATTGTCAACCTAGGGCAGTGCATGGGTTACTAGCAACATGAAAATAAAGGGAAAAATAAAACTAATTCAGCCACCCCATCTAGGGGCTGGTAAGTTGTGATATATCACATTTTTGTTCTTGGCTTTAGATACGTTTTAATTGTATTTTAACTTTGGGAAATTATTATACTCTCTTTCCTGCCGTTCATACATTTTTCCTTCTATGCTTCTTCAATAGGGGGATGAACACTTATTAGTGAGATTTAGAACAATTTACAACTCATTATTCAAATACATATTATTTTGTTCATAGGTATAAATCCAGATATAGCATGCATATTCTCTTCTCAACAACATATGTTTAAAAATGTACTCAGAAAACTCTAAAGTTACTAGAGTCTATTACATGTCTACATTTCTGTCTTACTTCTTTGATGGCTATCATTTCCTTTCTATTCTTTCTTAATTGTATTTAACAAGAATTCCAGCAACATTATGGGTAGCTGTTTTCATACCTTTAACCTTTTCATTGCTTCTTGGTTGATGTATACCATATAAACAGCTTCTTTCTATTGACTTAGCAACAATTATTTTCCACTGGGTGAGGACAAGTGCCCAACACCCGACTTGGAGACCCAGTGTATTCCATCTGTCTTGGCTCTCAACAAGACCTACTGACTATGCAAGGTGCTTTTCATAGTTATGCTACCCCACCACTAGTCTAGTTCTTTTAACCACAAAAGCCTCATTACTACATCAAAGTGGGGACATCTTTAGGGTGGTAAGGGGGTCAACTTTTTTCATCATACCACAAGTCAAGCATGTCTTCAAGATGATCTACACTTGTAGTGTAAGGTACTCCTTACTCATCTTTACATTTCTTATCTCTACCTTTGCCATGGGTGTCAGCAACACCCATGGCAAATCGGAGAGCCGCCGCACCACTGGATGGACAGATGAAAACATCAGGAAAGAAGAAGAAGATCGGAATAAGAGACATCATTTAAGGTAAGTGCTAACATTAACATGGAGGGGAGGGAACATTTTTTGTAACTTTAATGTCACTTTAACGACCAATTCGTTTAATGACCTGGTCGTAGGAACTGAACTCGGTCGTTAAGTGAGGAATACCTGTAGCGTGTAGTCTCTGTTTTTATGTGTTGGAAAGCCTACTGTTGCTAAGCAGTGATGAGAATCATTATCTAATCTATGAGGTGTGTACAGGTTGAAGAGCAAGAGTGGTCTCTTGGCTCAAAGATTTGCAGTCATCCTTTTTTATTACCCTGTTGTGACTGAGAAGATGAATCAACAAACCAATAAATAATGTCAGTTGCTTCTTCTAGAATAAAAGTATTACTTGTTTTCTGTGTGAAAATATTGGGTACTGCACCTGTGTCTTGCTTTGGTACTTGATAATGTTGCAGCTGTTTCTTCTGCTGCTTATTTCTAGTACCCTCTGTGTTGATATGGCATGACACCCTTGTTCTTTTTTCATGTGTGTTAGAGGGGACATTGGTACCTTTAATTCCTTTTGGCATGCCTAGTGTTTTTATAAATATGTTCATTACAATATGTAACACAATTGTGTCCCCTCCACTTCAAAGAAAACCAGATTTTGTAAATCCCACTGCAAGTACAGACCTGTCTATATAGATGTACTAATATGCTCCTTTTAGAACTGAGAAGTTGAATAAGACAACATGGCTTTGGGCTCTCAGTTACTGTATAACATCAGAGAACTTTGCTGCCTGGTGAAAGTGTGCAGAAAACATTTCTGAAGGAGGATCTGGGGAGCAAGATCAGTGAGCCTGCAAGTGGACTCCAACCATCAATCCAGCGATCACCTATAAGGAGTTCAGGAAGGGGAGCTTCAGGAACATTTGTTAAATATCAGGGTCTGAGTCTTCTGAAGTTGATAATACATATTTTGAGGTCTTGGTGAAATTACTTAATCATATAAAGGTATTAATGCAGTTTTATATTTTTTTTAAAGCTAGTAATAACGTGGGTAACTTTTAAACTGAGAAAATTACCAACCCATGATACTTCTCTATATACTGTATAAGGTAAATACATGAAGTACTTTCACTGCAAAGTAGCAATTACTTATGGCTTATCACTTTCTACTTTTGTTCATAGGTTCAGATATATCCACAAGTCAAGTTCTGAAAACAGGAGTATGTGTACTGTGTGTGTATGTTTAAATATTGTATACGTACTATACACTGAGTGGCCAGATTATTATGACCACCTGAAGTTTGTAGGCAAATTAGCTATAAATAGCTATAATTTTTTGCTGAAGTTGTTAGAGGGCCAGACCATTATAAATAGGGAAGCAGGTTGTTTACCACGACAGTAGAAGTGAAGATATGGGTAAACAATGCGATTTACCAGCCTTTGAACGTGGGATAATTGTTGGCGCTCAAGCCATGGAGCGAGTATCAGCAAAACAGCAGAATTCGTTAAATGTTGTTAAAGTGTTTAAAGACTGGACTGTCAGCCGAAAATCTGGGTCTGAACGTGCGAATTGTGGCCGTCAGCGACTAGTCAATGTTAGGGCAGAACGGAGAGTGGCAAGGCTGGTACAAGACAACAGAAGGGCAACAGTGCAGTGTCAGATTCCTCGCATCACCTTTAAACATCTCGTGGATTCACGAGGCGCCCAACGAAGTCATCTCGTGGAGTCATCTAGTGGCCCAATGAAGTACTGATGGGGTGGTCATAATAATCTGGCCACTTAAAACAACACAATACAAGGCGTACAGCTACAGGGGGTATTATATGCACTGTTATTAATCTAACACCATGACTTTGTTTTTGAAAAGCAAAAGTTGTGGAACTATTGGCCAAATTTTATTTTTTATTTTGTAACTTGCTGTGGCCAGGTAAATAACAAACTACAAGTTTGCCCAGAGGGTAACTGTTAAACTATGGCTAGTGCAGCACACTGCAATTTTATCAGAAAGAGGAGTAATAGAACTGTTAACAATATTTCTTTTTTTTTTTGCTGTGCCCAGACAAATAATGAAAAAGAAGGCAGGTGGCCACAGAGGGCCGATTACACTTTATGGCATGTTACAGTAACTTTATGATACAGCACGGTGTAACACCAACAGGAGTTATGGATTATTACTAAAATGTATATTTTTATGTTTTGCAGCTTAAATAAAAGAGATGCAAACATATTAATATAATATGAAAGCAATCTCTTAAAATGGATAGTCTTTTTTTATACAGCATTTAGATAGAACTTAAAATTATAATGATTTATTTTGAGCCCTAACCCACAATATCCTAACCACGGGTCTTAAAAATAAATAAAAAATGGCCACATGATATTAGGGAACGCCTCAATTACAAAAATATAGTGTTTTTTAAATTTTCTAAATTATTTATAGTGCAATTATCTGCTTATATTACTCAGTACCGAGGTGACATTTGGAAAATTAGATTTTCTGTAGTTGTAATGAAAACTGTCCGTTGAATGTTAATTTTCCAGTCAAACTCAAATATAAGTTAACTACAGTAATCTACAACAAGCAATGGTGATGGAACAAATTGTTATACAGTATTTGATGAGATGTTAAGTGATTTCAATCAGTTACTTGTCACAGATAACACGGCCATCTATTTTTCCCCCTAAATTATTAATAGTGCAATTATCTGCATACACTAGTATGAAATTGAGAAAGAAATGGTTCCTGTAATTGTACAAAAATGAGCTGATTGAATTGCTAACCAACCAAACCCAAAAAAGTTACCAACATCAGTTACTCAATTTATAACTCAATTGACATGGCTGGCCTTGAGCTGATGAAATGCTTTACTCAGACCGTGCTAAAGGCATGCCAACATTTATTGCCAAAATGTTATGTGACCAGTACAAAAATGTATTTACAGCATGCTATTATTACTGCAAATTATATTTTTTATTTTCAAGGGTTTGTGTCAAGCAGAATACAAAATTTTAACTTGTGATTTTATCTAATAATGGGAATATATATAATGCCAGGGATGAACAGGTTCTATAAACACCCAACAACACTGATATAACCCGCTGTAACATTAATAGTACTACTGGACTTGGCACCCTGTGACTAGGAATAAGAATACCCATTTGCACTGGTAAAAGTTCACAGCATTTTGCTTGAGTAGGATGCTCATAACCTGCTGGAAGAAAGTTTAAGGGGTCTATTAAGCTGCCGAAGGATCTAGCCGTAGCTTCGGCCCCAGGACCCCTTCGGTTCAGTAGAACCGAAGGGCTGTTTTATGGGCTATTCACCATAGCCCGTACAGCTCCCGAAGTGGGCCGATCGGCTCAGTCGAGGCGAAGACATATGATTCGGCTCGGCTGAGCCGAGGTGAAAGGCGAAGCTGGACGAATGGCCGACCAGCCTGCTACGGACTGCTGGGCGGAGCCAGCCATCATCTCACGGCTGGCTCCGGCCATTTGAACAGGCAGATCAGCATCCCCTGGTTACCAGATAACCAGGGACACTGATCTCACAGACAGCCCAACTCTCCCGGACGCTCCCGGAGTCTCCCGCTATTAGATAGCGGCTCCCGGCCGCCCAGGAGAGAGTTACTTTCCCCTGGGAAAGATCGAGCAGAGTAAACCTTTCCCTGTTCTGTTGACTTTTTTTTTTTCTTCTGATATCGGAGCCGTTGGCTGCCATCAGAACAAAAAATATAAGCATAGGAATGCATAGCAACATTCCTATTGTCTATTTTAATTTGCAATAGCCAATAGCAAACTAGCTATTGCACCCACCCACTGCTGCTGTAAATCAGCAGAGAGGACCTGCAGTTCTCCATCAGGTCCCCTCTAGTGATAGCCAATAGGAATGTAGCTATGCATTCCTATGCTTATTTTTTTTTGTTCCAGATGTTGGATTGTTCACTCGGCTGCCCTCGGCAGCTTAGTGAATAGACCCCTAAGAGTAATGGTAGAAAGTAATATTTAGCTGAAAGAGTAGTTAGTGGATGCTTGAAACAGAACTCCACACTAAGGGCCTGTGTCAACTGGCATTTGTTCACCTCAAATGGCCTTCATAGGCCTAAACTGATGTCACGCTGCTGCCATTGACACTATATTTAAACATGCTTCTGATAAACATAGTTGTATTCTTAGACATTAGAATGTTGTTGTTAAAAACAGGCAGACTCAACTAGCCACTTGTTTTTTCTGCCTCCAGTCTTTTATATTTCTATAAAATAAATAGATAAAGGGCATACACTTGCCAGCTTTTGCTTCGAGATGTCAACTTTTCACTTAGGTTACTTATTTCCCTGGGCGCTGGGTTAGTTTTCCAAATGCCTGCTGATTGACTGGAGTGACTACAACTTCACTTCTGTCAGGTAGAGCAGGAACCAGGATAACTGCTGGAGGGAGAATCCTGCTCTCTTCTTCCTCTAATGGCAGCCTACTGTGGCTGAGAGCAGAGAGCAGGGATGGGGGCACCCACTGAGAACAGTCCTTCTTCTCAGGAAGAGTGCCCACTGGGGAGTAAGGACAGACTGCCTTTCTTCCTGTGTACCCTTTTTATGTCACATATACATATTGCATGACCAGAGATAAGGAGAAGAAGCTACCTTCATTCCAGGGTGGAAACCGTGCTGAGAAGGAGGACTAAACTGGGAGTACAGGGGGAGCAACTCAGCCCCAGAGCTCCCCTCAAAGAACCAATAAGAACCTTAGCTACCCTACCTCTTTAAAATCCCTTACCACCACAAGAGTCACACAATGTCCCTTAGTTTAATGCACTCCACAAAGCTCCACCCCCCCAGGCTTCCAGCTCACCTCCCTCCCTTCATTCCACTGACACAGATGCCAAGGCTAAAACCAGTGACGCAGCTGCATTTTTGTCTCACACTGATACTAACACAGCAGCTTTTTCCCTCACATTGATGCAAAGGCAGCAGCAATTTTTCCTCTCACTTTCACAGCAGCATTTTTTCCTCCAACTGACACCATTGCAGTGGCAATTTTTCTTCCAGCAACGGCACCACTTTTTTTCCAATGATACCTTCCATTGAGAAAGTTAGCCCAATATTTTACTTTGAGACAGTATGTAAACAGCTATTAAACATTTTAATTCACTGTGGTGTGCCACAACCATTGGCACTATTTCAGCGCATGCTACAACAATATAGATACATTTTGGCATATATTGCTACATGTAGAGTGCCCATCCTCAGGTCCACTGTTTTACAAGAGTTCCCAGGTATGAGAATGAGTGATCTATTTGCACTATTTTTCTGCCACATGTGCCTTTTTGTTACATTAGAGGGCTTCCTCATCACATCTAACATTCACTGTAACTCAGGAAACAGCTGTGTTGTCATGCAGCAATGGTGACTTGCATTGACCTAAATATAAACTCGTAACATCCAGGAGCAAGCTTCCATTTCATGTGTTAAGGATAAGGAAGAAGAATGGGAGAGGGTAGGGGATGAAATTAGGTCGGGCTTTTTGTGCAGTTAAGATATGGAGAAGGATGACTGCTTTACTGCTATATGTGCTCCCATTTTTATTATTCTTTTATTTTGTGTAAAACTTCATTAGATATTGTGTAATCTACATCAGCATCTTAGACCCAGATAACATAGTGTAACAGTGTAATGTTATGTTTCTTCAGGTATTTTGGCCAACTGGTTTATGCTGCCCCCTCTTTCGCCAGTTAATAGGCTAACCTTTAGTAACACACTGAAGGATAAGGTGTTGGCCACATCCTTCTTTGGTTGATAGAACACTAGCATCTGCACAGAGTCATTGGTTGCTAGGTTGCAAGTGGCCACCAGCATCCTAGCAACCAATGATCCCACTGGGAGATCCTGGGCAATGTCGATGAGCAAATATGGTCATGACTGGTTGGCTAATTCACATTCAGCAGCTGACCACAGACAGAGTGCAGCAAGAGTGTGTTGGGAGTGGATCATTGCCACAGGTCATTATGATTGTTTTGGTGGGTGGTCATCTGCATTGTTCATAATGATTGATGCTGGATCTACATCACTGCACTACAGTTTTAAAATAAAATAGGGACTAAAAAATTGAACATATTTAAAATAAAATACTTTCATGGTGTCTGTGTTTTTATTTACATTCTACCCTATACCCCTTACTCATTAACATGGGGGGCATATCTGGGGGCCCCCTTATTTTAAAATGGGCTTCCAGATTCTAATAAGTACCCCCTACCTGTACAGATTCCCACATTATCTTGGGAATACAATGCCCTCATCAACACAGTGGCAAAGGACCTTGCCTGGGGGGATGGGAGGCTTTGAACCAAAGCACATTCGCTGATCACTACTCGCTAACAAGACCAGAAATCATAGCCACATAAAGTATGTTGAGTATGGGGTGGTTGAAGAGGCTGGAAGAGAAAGCATACCTAGAATTTTGGAACAGAGCAAACTGACATCCTGATCTGCTTGCATCCTGACATCCTGATCTCCTTGCATCCTGACATCCTGATCTGAGTTTTGTAACTCAGATGGGTGAAACTTTCTAGTTCACAAGACACTAAAAAATAAACAAATTAGCATGGACAGCCACAATTAGATATATTTTATCTTTCAGGTGTAATTCTCCCATATGTTGGGCTTTTTAATGTAATTGTTTTCTCATTGGTGGACTCATTGAATTGTTCTGTGTTGTTGCACAGGTCAACTATAGTGCAAAAGGCTTTATGTAGGACAAATAATAACATACATACATTGTAGGTATAGTCTAAAGTTGGCCATTTTGTCTACAAGCTGGCCATCTTGATTTAGCTGTTTTTTCACGGTTATAGGAATAACTAAATGTGCCGAGCTACAACAATGAGCAATACAAAAAAAAAAAAAATCAGTGACTCAAACAAATGTCAGTGAATTAAATCAATCAGGTGTAAAGTCTGTAAATTTTCATAACTCTGGAAATGTCCATATATAGCAATAGTGATGAATATTTCTTGTTCCTTCACCAAATGCACCACACCAGATATAGGGGTGCTCACCTTATTGATAGACCCTAACAAAAGGTCAAATCAGTCATATCCCTTCTTAACCAGGGGAGGGGGCCCTCAGCTCCAATCGCTCACAGATGTCATCCAATGGTGTAATCAGACCAGCAAACAGATCTGTGTAACACTCCTTTAGTAGGAAAACAATAACCTCCAATCTTTATGGATCTGTAGGCCTCCTCAGTATATGATGTCAACACCATTGCACGTACCATCCAAACAGAGTATGATTTATTAAAAGAAAACTCACATAAAAGCAGTGGTAACATAGCATGGACTCTCTCTTAGGAGTATGTGCAGAGTTTCAAATGACTGCAGCCATCAGATCAATGTGACGTCAGATGCTCCGCCCTACGCCGAGCATCTGACGTCACATTGATCAGATATCAGATACGGAGCATCTATTGTTCATCAGATACGGAGCATCTGATGTTCATCAGATACGGAGCATCTGATGTTCATCAGATACGGAGCATCTGATGTTCTATATCACATATATATTGGGGTCTATTCAATAAGTTGCCGTAGAGCAGCCGGGTGAATGACCGACCTAAAGCGAGTGAGCCGAACGCTGTTCGGCTATTCACTTCAGGCTGGTACGGCTGATTTCAGACGTATATTGGCTGAAATCTGCCGTACATCGGGTGGCTTCACGTGGCTTTGAGTCGGCCGAACATGCTCAGCATGTTCGGCTGACCCGAAGTGCAGGAGGAGTTCGACTCAGCCGATCCAACATCTGGATCGGCTAAGCCGAACCTCCGGCAGGCTACTCGCTGCTGTTCGGCCTATTCTTATAGATGCCGAACAGCAGTGAGTGAATGGCCGAATGCTGCTGAACAGAACAGAATAATAGTTTAAAAAGTACAAAAAAAATAAATAGAAAACGATTGTGCGGAGCTAGCAATGACAGTTAGCTCTGCCCAACAGTTTTATATTGGCCGGCGGTTCTGCTGCCGTAAAAAAAAAAAAAAAAACCCCCCAGGCGCTCTGGGAGTCTCCCGCTCCCGCAGGAGAGAAACACTGCTTTTTCTTTATTCGGACACGGAGCCGTGTCAGAATAGAAAAAAAAGTAAAACGTTTTGCCCATAGGAATGCATTGCTAGATTCCTATTGGCTATTTCAATTTGCAATAGCCAATAGTAAACTAGCATTGCACCCGCCCTCTGCTGCAGTTCCCCATCAGGTCCATCAGCAGAGGGCGGGTGCAATGCTAGTTTACTATTGGCTATTGCAAATTGAAATAGCAAATAGTAATCTAGCAATCCATTCCTATGGGCAAATAGTTTTTTCTTTTCTATTTTGACACGGCTCTGTGTCAGACTAAAGAAAAAAAAGAAAAAGCAGTGCTTCTCTCCTGGGCGGCCGGGAGCGGGAGACTCCGGGAGAGTTTGCTGTCTGGAGATCAGTGTCCCTGGTTAGCTGGTAACCAGGGTCGCTGATCTATCTGCAAGTGACCGGAGCCAGCCATAAGATCACGGCTGGCTCCGCCCAGCTGTCAGAAGCTCGGCCAGCTTCGGCTTTCAGCACGGCTCAGCCGAGCCGAGGCATATGCCTTCGGCTCAACTGAGTCGCTCGGCTAAGTTCGGGAGATGTACGGGCTATTGTGAATAGCCCGTACAGCAGCCCTTCGGTTCTACTGAACCGAAGGGGTCCTGGGGCCGAAGCTAGCCGAAGGATCGGCCGAAGCTACGGCTAGATCCTTCGGCTGCTTCGTGAATAGACCCCATAGTCACATCTATAATCAGGAAACGCTCACACTTACCATTGTTCACTGAATAGACCAGACTTCCCATCTCATGAATGGAAACAGTCAGAGTCTATCATATACACTCTAAAAGCATTGCAATAAAAAATCTATCCCCATAGGAGAAAAATAAATAATAATGGCTATAGGCATGTTGTATCCTGCTGTGTTTTGTGACAACACATTGAAGGTATTACTTCCATTTTGTACATTTAATTGCTGAATTTGACTTAGGCCAATGGTAGTGAAGAACTCATCCACAAAAGAGAATGAAAATAAAGAAATACAGCAAACATTTTTGGAGACATAATGACAAAAATTCTACTTGCCTAAATTGAAAGGCTGATCAGTATTAAAGTTTATGTGAATGCAGCATAACCAAAGCACATGGCAAGGAAGGAAACCTCAATTGTCTACAAATGCATATTTGGGGGCATTTTCCATAACCGTTTACACAGTGAGTGGGCAGTTTATGTTATTAAGCTAATAATTGTGAAAATCATTAATTGTTTGTGTTTATTGGGTGCCATGTGTCTGAAATAATATCACAAGATTAGTTTGGTGCAAGTGTTTAAAAGCCTCACTGATAGCAGTGAGCATACTGCTTTTGATGAGTCCTTGTATTTATTATTATTATTATACAGGATTTTTATAGCAGCAACAGTTTGCGCAGCACTTTAGCATGTAAGGAAGACATTACAATCACAATACAATTCAAAACAAGATGGTAAGGAGGGCCCTTCCCTTGAGGGCTTACAATCTAAAGGGAGGTGCAAGTGATACATGAGGAGGTAGCTGTGTGGGGATGAATTGTTTGAGAATGTGATATTTCAGTGGTCAGGTTGAGGTGGGATAGGCTTCCCTGAAGTTTTTTGTATGTGTACTTTAACAGGTATGAAATGGTTAAATTGGTTTGGCTATCTGAAGACAATATAAGGGAAACATTTTATAGCTAGAGACGTACCCAGGAGAGCTCAATGAAGTCCCCTTTACAAACTGGTAGTCCACAAACAGCAAGTTGTACACGTATCCGCAACATTTCTCACACAAATGCAATGTCTTACAACATTAAGATAAAAAAGGGCAAGATTTTGCTAATGTTGTATGACCCTTCCTGTATGCCTGGATGTCAAGATTTACAATTACAGTACAAGTGTATGCCACAATATTCACTGAAATATCTTACATATCCATTGGTCATATATTTGACATTTAAACAGTTCAATAATGTGCAATTTGTCACAACATTGTATTACAACTACATTTCCATAAACGTATTTCTTTTGTATTATTATTATTGTTATTATTATTATAAATATTATTATACATGTTTATAATGCCAACAGTTTGCACAGTGCTTTACAATATAAGAAAGACATTACAGTTACAATACAAGTCAAAACAAGATGGTAAAGCGGGCCCTGCCCGTGGAAGCTTACAATTTATAATATGTTTTACTAAGTTTCTTAACATAAGAAACCAACTATCTATAATATATTCAATATATTTTCCCTGGCCATTTGAAAAACTTATTCTAAAAGAAAGGTTGATATAACTGTCCAGCAGCATTTCTCGGGTCTTCGCCTTACATATATCAGATTGACCTCCCAGCTTTCTCTGCATGTGATGTAGTTCAATCACTTCAGATTAGTTGACAATAAATGTTTTATGTCAGATTAATACTTTGCTCAACTTTCATTAAACTGTCATTTTAAAATCTGTTTCAATTTCAGTTTCCTTTTTGCTTATTAGTTTTACTGCCTTGCTATCTGATGACATGAAAGGTTGCTTTTTCTTCTTGATGCACCTGTCTTCTCAAGGCTTATCTCTTCTGACAATTCCCCAAAAGATAGAGATGCATGAATTCACACATTAGCAAGAAAGCATGACAGGGGCATTAGAGTTAACAGGGACTTACTCAGGAAGAAAAACAGATACTTTCTCAGTGTCTGTTACAACCTATAGGTTTTTAAAGCTTACTAATCTTTTATTCCATATGTAACACAGTAAGTTGCAACTGGATTAATGTATTAACATTAAATAAGTTTCTTTTGTAACTGAAAAAAAAACAACATAAAGAAGGCTACTAGACTTGCATCGACATAAGTTGGATAAAACTGACAGTGAACAAATGTTGTGTATAGCACAGTTGCATTATGGCAGAAAATAATTGGATTGAAAAAAATACCTTTTTTTTAAAATTCTACCGGTAATTTTTTATTTGTCAGCAATGTTGGGAAATTCTTATTGGTAAGTTCTTTATTAAGGATTATTTTAACCCACTGTTTCCCAAACTTTGGCTTTTGATGTTGTATCATTATTGTGATTTCTACAATAGCTAAGTAAGGAATGCAGAAACATTGCCTGTATTGTTGTTGTGTCCAAAAGGAATCCCCTAAGTACTGCGATACAGGAGGAGGCTAAAATCAAGACAATTATAAGTACATTATCCAACATCTAAGTAATAAATGGTGATTCGTTTGGTAAGTAATTTACTATTGGATTTAATTGTGAGTTTACAGATCTGCCTGGCACTCAGATTTAAAAACCTGTGATGGAAATTTGCCACACGGTGGATAAATTGTGAAAGACTTTGCAAGTGTAGTAGACAGCAATAAGTGTAGGAATATGTTTATCGCGATGCAGAATCTGAGACAATAACATAAAAATGGCTCTAGAAAAGAGATTTAAATACACTGCCACACCTTAAACTAAACATTTTCACCACAAAATGAATGGATTCACACTGCGTTGGTAACCCATGCAAGTACAGGCATGTTATGCCATATACTAACATGTGTTGTGTTAAGGCAGCCCATTTATGTAAATGAGCTGCCTAATGCACCAAAAAAGGTGCATACACTATTTTGTCTAATAAAACATACCACAATGCAGTAGAGTGATTCCATGCTTCAAAGCAGGTGTGTTGAAGTGCCCTTGGGAATAAAGGTCTGGGCATAATAACACAGTGTAACAATGTGAACCCAAAGTTAAGAGATATTGAATTCAGTATTTATTATACAATACATACTATTCTCAGCCATACTATTCTCAGATATATATATATCATATGTATTGGCTGAGAATAGTATGTATTGTATAATAAATACTGAATTCAATATCTCTTAACTTTGGGTTCACATTGTTACACTACAGTATATTTACCTTTTCTATTTGCAGTGTAAATATTGCATTATTTACCATTGGCCCTCTGCAGAGCTAAAAGGCCTCAAGAAACGTTGTGAATGTGCATACTGTTTTCCAAAATTGTCTGTCTGGAATCATAGTCGATGGGAGTTTAACTAAATAAATGCAGTGGTTGCCTTCTTCCTTTTTCTTATGATTGTGTCAGTGATTACGCCTGCCCTCTGATAATTTGTTACATTAGAGAATTCATTATTTATCAAGACAGAAACATTAAGACTGATTTATTACAGTAAAAATTAAAGTGATTTTTTTTGTAGAGATTGTAATCCATGTTCCATTTACATTATTGCTCTGTACTTAACATTATTAATATATTACGCATTTCGTCTGAGGTCTAAGTCTGGGTATAGAGTTCTACAGGTAGTAACAGTGGTGCCATACTACAATAGATGCAATTTAGCCACTTTAAGAGCCATCACTGTTCAGATTGTTCTCATAAGAAGGGACCCTCCAGTTACATCTGAAATGAGTGTCATATGACTACATCACATGCTACAAACTAGAGCCTCATAGCCTGCCACTTTTATAATAGAAAACAGGCCAGTCTGATTTCACAAGATGACTGTAAGGTACATTTGCAATTTCTTGTATGAGTAAAGGTTTTTTCTTTTAGTTTTTTGGTTCACTTACTTCCTACTGTGCCACAGTATATATTTTGTTGATTCAAGTCAGTCAGTTATTGAGATTAATTTAGACTTTTCCGGTTTACTTACTAAAGAAGATGGTCACCTAAATATTGCCAATTCCAGCAGTACGAGTCTAGAAGCAAGTGACTGACCCCTAGATAAATCACAAAATATCATTTTTCATTTTTATTCAGTCAGTTTTTATATTTTGAGAATTTTAGCTGCAGGCTGGTTGTCATCTGATCAATAACAACATAGAAAACCTGATATTGAATCCATTTAAGACAGTTAGAAAATGTATCCTTTTCTAACAATTGTCCAGGCATTTTTTTTTCTTAATGACTATTTTCTAAAGTATATGGCTTTCACTTACAGCATTAACAGAATGCTCCTGAAGGGTACTGCTTGCATTTGTAACAGATGACTCCACCAGTGTAATTAGGTATGAAAAAAGCTCAGTGAGTTGTAATATGTACCCTGTTTAATTAGTTTGGGCTGTTCTGGTTCACTTGCTAAACAAGATGGCTGCCTGCCAAAATCCCAGCAAGAGCCCACTGTATGCATTTACAATGTGCCCCACAACCAACATTCATCATAAAACTACTAAACTTCCAAAACTGAGATCTTGTTCCCCATGAAGCAAGGCATAGTAGTTTTTTTTTTCCAGACAACCCTGTCAACACACAGACACTGCAATGCTCCTTTGATGCTGTTAAAGCCAGTCATTGCTCAAAGAATAATCAATACAGCATGATTTTCCTGGCAAAACTGTGGGTCCAAGATGGCAGTAAAGGGACCTTCTTTACCAACCCTAATGCAGCTTCAACATGGCTAGATTCAGTCAGGCGTTAAAGACAAACTATACAAGATCATTTTCATTAATTTCCTGAATGAATCTCCAATTCTCCACAACAACCTTGGGAATATGTTTTAGTGCTGTAGTGTGCACTGACTTGTATGTAGCCAATGCAGCCGAGGTGAAGACTTTACCCATCGTTTCTGATCCTACCACCACAACCTTCTATATGGCCATTGTTTACTTCTCTGACTCTCTATTTGGCCTCCTTGTTTTCATTGTAACTCCTTTTTTTGCTACACCTTTGATCCCTCCATGACCTGCTACTTGAGATTTACTACAGCTTGTTGGGTAACAATTGATACTCTGCCTTGCTTCTAGAGTACAACTCCATTCATGTACCAGTAATTTACCTAATCAGTTCCTGGTGGCCAATTTCTAGATTGAATCCTTCACTTACTGTTACTGTTATTTACTCAACTTTTACTTGCAACTGTTTTTAAAATGATATACATTTGGGCTATCCTAATGACCTTTATCCTTCCTAATGGGCAGCATCTCCTACTCTACATTTATATCCCAGGTCAACAGCACTAGATCACACCAATAAGCAATTTTGTTAAAAAATTGTTTTTCTGTTAAAAATGTTGTTTTAAAATGATCTCTTGTAACATAAGATCTTTGGGCCTTAACTCCAAAATTAAGAGCTACTTAGGGGTTGATTTACAAAAGAAGTAACGCATGATCACTCTGCAAGGGAACTTTTACTTTGAAAGGACATTTTCACTTAGGGGTCTATTCGCGAAGCTGCCGAAGGATCTAGCCGTAGCTTCGGCCGATCCTTCAGCTAGCTTCGGTTACGGGAGTCCATCGGTTAATTCGAACCGAGAGCCTGCTGTACGGGCTATTCACAATAGCCCGTACAGCTCCCGATCATGGCCGAGCGGCTCAGCCGAGCCGAACGCAAATGCATCGGCTCGGCTGAGCCGTGCTGAAAGCCGAAGCTGGCCGAAGCCAGCCATGATCTTATGGCTGACTCCGGTCACTTGCAGTGAGATCAGCGTCCCTGGTTACCTGCTAACCAGGGACACTGATCTCCAAACAGCAAACTCTCCCTGGCGCCCCGGGAGTCTCCTGCTCCTGGCTGCCAAGGAGAGAAACAGTGCTGTGTCTTTTTTTCTTTATTCTGACACGAGCATGTCAGAATAGAAAAAAGAAAAATAAATTTTCCCATTCAAAAGCATTGGGACATTACTATTGGCTATTTCAATTTGCAATCGGGGGTTCGGCTCAGCCGATCCAGATGTTGGATCGGCTGAGTCGAACTCCTTCGGCACTTCGGGTCGGCGAAGTGCCGATGTACGGCTGATTTCAGCCGATGTACGGCTGAAATTAGCCGTACCAGCCTGAAGTGAATAGCCGAACAGTGTTCGGCTCACTTCACTTCAGATCGGTCATTCACTCGGCTGTCCTCGGCAGCTTCGTGAATAGACCCCTTAGTTTAGTATGACTTAGCTTAGTAATGTGGTGAAAATTCACTTTGCAAAGAATACCCAATCAAATGCAAGGATATAAAAAAAAACAGAATTTTGCTTTGCACATGATTGGGTGATTGAAGTTAGCACAATATACTCACATTCACTAGGCAAAGCTAAAATGTCCTTGCAAAATTAACATGCAGGAATAAATCTCCCTCCGTGTTCTTTGCATTCTGACAGTGGCACCCGTCCAGCTCAAAACTGAAGCAGGCAGAATTTGGAGCAGTTGCTCATAGTAACCAATCAGCTTCTATGTTCAGTTAAGATTTTTAAATGAAATATAAAAGCTGATTGGCTGCCATAGGCAACTGTTCCACATTCTGTTTGCTCCACTTTTGATACATTCCCCGCTATGTGCCTCACATATTTATATTTCAAAAGACACAAATGCAAGGCAACAAAATGCATGGCTTTAACAAGAAAGCTTAGCTTGAAAAAACAAGCTAAAAAAGATAAGTGTTATGACTCAGCAGTAGCAATAGAAAGTGCACTATTCAAAAGAACTTATAATGTTCCCAAATCAAACAAAGCATATCCCAAATCCGGGAGCTACGTCTTTTACTAATGCAATGTCAGTTAGCCAAATCTAAAGGGGACTCATAAGGACTTGCATTTTTGACAAAGACAGAGTTGTCAACCCCATTGTACAAAAGCTACCCTATAACTTGCAAGAATAGTAGATCAAGCATGGCTTCAAATATAAAAGACAGTACAGTGTTCCATTTCCCCTCTTTTGTGTTTTTATTTGGGGGCTTTGTGTGCTAGCAAGCTAAGACACAAAAAGATTCTAGTTTGGAGTTTATATTTTCATGTGCTGCTCCTTCAGGAGTTAACCCTTGAAAACCTTCAGTAGCAAGGCACAAAACTAATGTGACTCCTCCAGATTCTTTCCTGTAGGAAAATAAAGAGGGGAAAAAAAGTTTTTGTTTTTTTACTTTGTCTATCAACATATGGTATTACTCACCTTAGTGAGTTGCTGTCATACATGTAATACAGCTACACAGACTTGAAAACAGAAGTCAGAGTTTCCCTGAACAATTGCACATTTGTATTCCAGATACTCCGTGGGCTTCCATCTGTGACTGCAATGAACAGTGAAAGTAGACTTGTGGTAAGGATCTTGAATACAGCATGCTGTATTCTTAAACACATTTCAAAACAAGGCACCATTACTTTTTCAGGCAAATATAACAGCATACAGCACATTTAAAAGTACAAATGGAGTAGAAGTAACTGTCTATCCCTGGGTTCATTAACACTTTCAGCCTTAATTGCTTTGCCAAAAGGACTGGGATAAGTGGCTTCATTTTTACTAGTATTTACATGCTAATTTTTAGGAGGACAGTGTGCTTTTGATTCTTCATTTTTCATGTTGATCTGTTGGTTTTAGAGACTTTGCACCCTATTCAGATGGATTAAAAGACACATTTTAGCAGTGTGAGGGCACTGGGCCTGAAAACAAATTTAGTTAAAAATGGGAGAAAATATGTTTGTGTTATAGGTGGGTGGACTTTCCTGTCACCGCCATAACCTAAAAGACTGAATTTTACTGCAATTTCTGGAAATCACGATTTTGTTGAAAAACATGTTATTCTAGTACAGCTGAGATACTGTATGTGCATGGTCAAATTCCATGTCAAATTTAAAAAAGACTCTACAAATAGCTAAACATTCAACAATTGGTCTGCCCTCCCTTACCTAAAATAAGGATTTTCCCAATGAAGAATTCAGCATCTTATTAATATCACCTTGCTTACTATCAAGCATTATGCCATTCGCTCTGAGGAAGAAGGTTTGTCCCTGGAAACATGTCTGCACGGCATAATCGATTGCTTCAGCTCCCATTCTGGTTGTCCTGGTTGTCCGACAGTCTAACATGGTGCCGACCATAGTCCACTAGTCTGCACATTTGTTCTGAATGCCTATTTTACTGACTGTGCTTGTGAGTATGATTTTATTCAGTTTTTATATTGATGATTAAAACAGTATTTCACAAGGAGAAGGCGCTGTTCTCTTGTTCTTTTTTGCAGTTTTACATGTTTATATTTAAACTGAAGGATTATTTGTGCAGTAAGAAAAGGTTTTCAAAAACTAAGGGAGGTTTTCACAAAGCCGTGTGAATAACCGACCCGAAGTGAAGTGAGCTGAACGCTGTTCAGCTATACACTTCAGGCTTGTAAGGCTGATTTCAGCCATACACCGACTGAAATCAGCCATACATCGGCTTGCTGCGGCTGGGTTCGGGTCGGCGAACATGCTCTGCAGGTTCAGCCGACTCGAGGTGCAGAAGGAGTTCGACTCAGCTGATCCAACATCTGGATCGACTGAGCCGAACCACCGGCATTCGGCTTGGCTATTCTGCTTGGTACCTCTGTGGTCCCGAGCAGAATAGAAAAACAGTTTAAATAAAGTAGGAAAAAATAGAAAACGATTAGCAGAGCCGGAGTTGATATTTCATGATATGAAAGCCGACTCTGCCGAGTTCTCATGGTACTGACAGATCAGCATCCCCTGGTTACCAAGTCAGTACCATGAGAGCTCAGCAGAGTCGGCTTTCATATCACCTCTGGCTCTGCTAAGCTCTCATTGTAATGCAGGGGGGAGAGAGCACCCCCCCTGAAATGATGGCAGATAGCAGAGGAAGCAATAGCTTCTTTGCTATCTGCAAGTTTTTTTTTTTTGTATTCTGACAGCTGCTGCCGTCAGAATAAAAAAAAATCAGCATAGGAATGCATAGCTAGATTCCTATTGGCTATTTCAATTTGCAATATCCAATAGCAAGCTGGCTATTGCACCCACCCTCTGCTGCTGTCAATCACTAAAAGAGGACCTGATGGAGAACTTTAGGTCCCCTCTGCTGATTGACAGCAGCAGTGGGTGCAATAGCTAGTTTGCTATTGGCTACCGCAAAGTGATATCATATCCTTCCGTTGTGTCAGTAGGAAGAGCAGCTATGCCACAAACTCTCCTAAGAAGGAAAGAGGGACAAGATTGTTTTTTTAAAAATAAGCGACAAGGTGGGGGAAAGATTAAGGAAGGATGGTACTGTCCCATTCAAAATGGGACATATGGTCAGCCTACACAGAATTCTGTGGGGGATTTTTGTGTCCCCTATAGTATAATTTTATTACATGGCGATCCTGTCAGAAAGTCTGTTATTTATCAGCTTTCTTTAACAGACCAAGGTGTTCAGCAAAAGTGGAAGTTAGAGGGTTGAGACAAACAATTTAATACTGACAGGGGTGCTTACAATGGTTGGCTTTATTCATTTAGTTAAAACCTTTATCCCAAAAAGAAAAAAAGAACAGTAAATACTTAAAAAGTGTTAGCTGGACTTAGGCTTAATTTGTTAGCAAATACTCACATTTTACTTAGTGTAATGTTATTGTAATGATTCCCTACAGAGATTGCTATCTATAGAGCTGAAAAGTGTGACTGTGACTGTTTTAAAAGCATAATACATGAAGCTGATATTCTCTTTGTAACCTATAAGTGGTGCTGGAGAAGAGGAGGGAGTTTTGTGTAATCTAACATCAGGGGAACGTTAACACATTATACCCTGCAAATTGGTGAAGGAGTTGCTTGGACCACTCCCCTGTTAAAAGGTAAATTACACTTACATTGTTCATGTATGAATAGGTATTAGAGCTAAAAGATAAAACTTCACACGACTAAGAGTAGAACTATGACATCCCATTTAAAAAAATGTGCTTAAATATAAGTGCATATGCACTTACAGTTTCCTCTTAGTCCTCCTTCAAATTTCCACAAATACCTGTTGAACCTGAAAGAGAAGCCCTCCTAATAGAGCTTCCTGAGATGAGATGGCAACAAAGCTTCCCTGCTCCTGAATTCAGAGCATAGTTATCACTCTCATGTAGTCTGTGCCTGCTTACACTACAGTGGGATTAGAAAATGTTGCAGAGGACATGGCTATCAGCATTATTACAGCTTACACACAAGTCTGTAACTTTTTAGTTAGCCCTGGTCGCACCTAGTCCTGCCCACTGCTTTCTGGATTGACAGCACTGTCGCTGTTGCTGAAGCCCTCTCACTGTGAGCTGTATTGCCTGGGGACAACAATTGTCATGTGGGACATAAATGAAGGAGGATTGTGTTTTGCTTACTTTATGAGACTTGTGCATTACATAGAAAATGGATTTGTTACTTATTTGCTGAGAGTGTCATACAGGAGCTTTAAATAGTATTTTAAGAATATAAAGTAATAACAAAATGTCTAGTAATGGCCAAAAATGTTTCCTAATGGTTTGAATGCCTTAGTTAGGATACCATACTTTTCAACACACAAATGGCTTTGAGAGGTGTCTCCCTGGGGTTCTCTTTGACACTACCAGTCCTAACTCTATATTTGGTATAATACTAAATATGGTGAATGATTTAACTGTTCAAATGGCAGCTTCACACTGACTAAGCAAAACCTCATAACCCAGTTATTAATATTACAATTGTACATCTCCATGGTCATAAAGGTTCATACCATTATAGGAAAAAAGGAAATAAAAAGCAGGGATCAGACTTTTCTGATAACATGGCAGTGAGACTTCCCTCAAAGAAAATATACTGTAGATCTGTCTTAAAAACAGAAAAAAACTAGAAGATACCAAGGTCAGCAGCATGCTGGGATTTAATAAAAGTGTTCTGTTTTTATTGGTCACAAAGGAAACATAAAACTACTCAAAGACATACAATGCAAAGGATTACAAAGGTTTGCATTAAATAACATAAATCTATATTCTATCTGAAACCAGAGTAGTGGTAGAACATCATACAAAGGATGCTAAATGAACCATTAAAAGCAAAAAATCATACCCAATATAACAAGGATAACTATAAGCCATTATAAACTGCTAGTAAATATAACATATGCAGAGGCAAGTGGTAAAAAAAATAAAAAACAACAGAGGATTGTTGAAAAAACTGTCCCAGAAAAGATTTAGCCCCAAGGGATCCTATCACATTCCATATGCCATATACTCCATCTACATATACGGAAAACCCAGAAAACTCTGCTGAAAGAGTTTCTAATATGAAACCTTTACCACCTTTGGGAAGTAAAAACTTTCTATTTTTAGATTAGATCTTTAGATTTAGATCTTTTTAAATCTGCAGCTTTCATTAAAATGGTTCTCTGTTATAAAGGGCCTTGTAAATGCAATTTCTGTTATGGAGTCAAATCTTTCTTCCAGTTGAGTTTCTGTATTATCACCATGCTACACATGCTCTCAATTGAGACTTCCTGGGGGCTTGTCATTGTACATTGCAAAGTCATGTTCTGCTAGATAGAATGAAAATGTTGATCCTCCATATGTTTAACACAGTATTAAACTTGCACCTGTAGGTTATGACATCAGTCAATTGTAACTAATTAGTGAGAACAATGTCCTTAGCTCTATTCATGCAACATTGATGGGAACGCTATATAAATCTTGCTGCCTAAAACATTGATTCCTAAAATATGGTATCCAAAGTGGCTTGTGGACATGTTTGTGATGGGTTGCCACATGACTGCAGTAACTGTATTTACTAGATTTTGTAACTGATGACTGATATACATACTGTGTAAAAAAAATCCACAGTACACATGGTATCACAGAGAATGTTTGTTTCTATGGGATTAAAACATTCTAAAAGTTTAAATATTGGATTGGTAGGTGATCCAGGCACCATGCCCCTCATTAACAGGCACCATGCCCCTCATTAACAGATGTTGTGGGTTTTTTTGTTGGGTGCCAAACTTTCAGAAAATATATAATGTTGGGGGGTTTTACGTCATTTTCAGGCCTAAAATGTGGAATATAACAAGGGTGCAAAAATGGGAAAAAGGGCCTCAGTCATGAAGGGGTTAATAAACCCAGTGGAAGATCAATAATTTCCAGCATAGGTTGCCAAAAAGAAAATGCTAGCTGCCTCATTAATGACTATTTGCAACCAGATGTTACCTCCCTTCTGTGATACATGAAGGACACAATAGATCTCCTCAAAACCCTTGATGGACTCTTGGCTTGTAGCAATAGATATTGAGGCTCTATACAGTAGCATTCCACACTTGAAAGGAGTAAAAATTATGAAAGTTTTTTTAATGAATGTCCTCAGTTTCCAGGCGCTACAATTTGTTTCTTTTGGATTTATTGAAACATATGCTCACAAGAAACCTTTATGTTTCAGGGTTCCCACTATGTCCAGGTGCAGGGCGTAGGAATGTTGTGCGCCATCATATGCAAACCTTTACCTGGGGGGTGGGAATAGGAATTATTTGCAAAATAAGCACTATCCGATATGTCATAGAGGTCATTTTCTGACAGTGTTTTCTCAGAGTCATTATCGAGGAGAGACTAGGGGAGATCCATGCACATACAAGGTACATTTACATGTGGATCATGCAAGCACTGTCCATGGATCTTACAGGGTGAGCAAACCTTGCAACCTAATGGTCTTATTTGAAATATGAAACATTATGTAGGCTGTCAGACAAAAGAGGTCATATATTTAATGAAATGCGATTGTGGAGCATTCTATGTGGGCAAAACTATGGGGCCTCTATGTAGGCATATATATGAACACACATTTTTAATATCAAATGGCAAAATGACTACCCCTGTTCATCATGTGGGGTTGCACCGAAGTATAAACTCATCACTTATCAAATTCTATGTCCTGGATCATAATGATTGTGAGCCAAGATGGGGGAAATAGATAAACTACTTCTTCAAAGTGAAGCCAGATTAATACCAACATTAAAGGCAACATCAGAACACGGTTTGAATGACGTACTGAGTTTCAAACTTTTTTGTAATTATTGGAAGAATGTAAAAATAGTAAGGGCTGGATGGATGGCCAAAAATAGGGTTGGGAGCTGTGGTGCAAACCCCTCAAAATAAGGACAGATCACTGCGGTATCATGTACTGGTGGTTTAACATAACATCTCTTTATAGTCAATTTACTTAGCATGTTATCATGTTTGTAATAAAAAATCAAATATACAGTACGTACATATTTCTGATTTACAATATGAGAATGTGGAAATGTAAAACCTATTGTAGATAGTATATACATGATATTAATAAGAGGTGAGCTAAATTGGCTGACTAAACATTCAACTGCATGTGAGGGTTTTGTTATCCCTGAGGTACCTATGGGTGTTGTATGGGCATGCTTTGGTGTCTCGCTGTTTGAGTCCTCTTTTTGTACTGCCATTTGCATGGGTTCCCCACACACCGACAACCATTTGGTGTCCTGTGTTTCTCCATCTGATATGCATAGGTGAGTGCTCCAACTACTGTCTACCTGTTGGTCCATTTGTTTGGGATGGATTGGGGAGGAGCAAGTTCTGAAGGGTCCAACTTGTGGGAGCGTGATGTGATGAGTGGCTCTGCTCCGATATGGAGAGCAGAAGTCCACGCATGCGCATTTCCACATTGTTGTCGATGTTACAGCGATGGAAGGAGGAGGCATAAGGTGCGCTGCCCCCAACATGAGGTTACTCAAGTTTTTCTGCTTGTGCAGGTTACAATTCTGGGAGGTAGCTATATTATGATGAAAATACAGTGTGGAATAAATGGGATATGGAATCTTTGGACTGCGATTTAAGTGTTTAGTGGCTTTTCTTGCAGTGTACTGATGGTTGGAGTTAGATAGAGATTCCGTGATAAACGGAGAGTTATGGAATGAAAAGACAAACTCTAATCAGCTGTATGCACTTTGGAGGGATGTGCCCCTCCTATATGAATTGGACTAGATATATACAGAAATATTCCAGGTAGGAAGTGTTACCATTATTTGGGAGCACAAATAAGGACAGTGCAATGTGATATCTAACGTATATATTTTAATATGTCTTGGAGGGGTGTGTGACCAGGCTCTCTATTTTTAATCCCCCTGTGACTTCTACCAGGGTGACATTGTTGTATGGCAGCCAGTTCACACCGTATGTTGTAAGTACATGTTTTTACATCATTGAGCTAGAAATAATAAGTAAACATGTGCGATGTGTTTTGTTCCTAATTAAAATCTGGATAAATATCGACATATTCGGACATTCATATGCTTCCGAATTTCCGGTTTAAAGAAATAATGAATCCGAGCATATCCCATTTTTTGATAATGAAAATTTCAGATGCATCCGAAATTTTTTCCAAATGACCTTCTGGATGAATTTATGTTGTTAAACGCGAAAATAATAAAAAAAACAGCATGGAGTCCCCTCCCCAATTCATACCAGACCCTTTAGGTCGACCATGTCGCAGGTGTCGGGGTTTTTTTTGATGCGTCGGCGGCCGTGGTCCATCGTAATTGATGAGAATCTACATTGCTGGACAACGTGATTGATCTGTGGATTACATCGATGGACATTTTTTTGGGGGGGGTTGTCGAAAACTGTGTTGTGCTTTTTTTTTCAAATGAAGAACTTTGTAGTTCAGTGTTGTGTGTTTATTTACATTTTACTGTTTATTTGGTGAATGAGTATGGGTAACAACTACCCCTTACTCATTCACAAGGAGGGGGTGTCCACTTTATGGGGTGGGAAACTGCACATTTTTTTTCTTCTGTGTTTCAGTGGACTGTCAAAAGTTAAGAAGAAAAAATAATTAATATTTAATGTCACTTTTCTGCTATGAATTTTCGTTCGTTAATACCGTTTAATTCATCCAAAATTAACGAAAATGTTGAATTCGGACAAATCCGAATAACAAAACTAATTGACTTTCACACCCGAATCCCGAAAAAAGAAATATTAAATCCAAAACAAAACACATTTTTTGCTGGCTTACTAATAATAAGAATTGTATGAACAATCAATATATTATTAAAAGTAGATATATTTACTATTGCTTTTTCATACAATGCTAAGGAAGCAAGTAGCAAAACGCATCAAGACCTAGACCACTGTAACTCACCAATTGAAGACAATGAACACTTTATGGATTTATGTGATAATTAACTATTGTCTTTTAAATCATGCAATGATCTGTATAAGTCATTGGTATGGAGGGACCTATGCTAAATAGGAGGGTCAATGGCTATCCACGTTTTTAATAGATATATATATATATATCTGTTTTCTGTGTTGTGATAAAATAAATTATAATGTTTTATTCAAAAAGATTTGTTGGCGCTATATAAATCCTGCATAATAATAATAATAATAATGATATATATTCTTTCCTAAAATGCCACTACTACTTTCAAAACCTATGAAACAATCAAACACATTTGACTGACAGCAGACAGGTATTATAGGTCTAGAGTGTAGTAGGGCTGACACAATTACACCGACAAGGTTGTGAGGTGACGCACTATTGGAGGATATCAAAAAGTAAATATAACAAAGAATGTACTTCTCCTGGCTTTACTAAATGTTACAAAAAGGTGAAGAAAGTCTGCAATGTTATATGACCTATTGCCATTTGTGTTTGTATGGCTTTGCTGACATTTTGGTAAACATTCTCTTCTTGGGTCCCAGAATGGTAACAATTATTGTAATTGGAATCTGAGAATAAAAATGTTTAAGAACACCGGGTCTAGAACATATAAGAACCTTTGTTTATTAACCTAATACGGTTTGAGTATCTTTAAATCCAACACTGTGTCATGCCTATGTTCTAACATTTATTTACCATTTTCATGCTTGGTATGCTCCCAGATGGGTACTTGGCATTAGCACTTTAAATAAATTAACTGGTAACCAGGTTACCCACAGTTCTCAATTGTTGTCACACTGCCACAAATAACGCTCCAGTCTGGCATTTAATGCAGATACTGTCTGAGTATTTTAGGGCTTGTAAGGATCTGTCGCACAATTAAGTCTACCAAGGAATGAGGCACACCACCACTGAATTTCCAGAGGATAAGAACTTTAGTTAAAAGACAGACACATCTCCCACTGGACACAGGCAGGGCCGTCTTTAACGCAGGGCAAAAGGGGCAGACGCCCAGGGCCCAATCATTGTTGTGGGGCCCAAAACAGCTGCCCCTTCAGCCAACATAATATATAGACACGTGCAGGGCTGGCAGCCTCACCTCTGTAGGCAATGAGGCTTGCACCAGCCCAGTCCCGTCTGTGTACACAGCATCAGTGATCTACAGACAGGAGGCTACATACAGCAGCATAGACGTGGCTCTGGGCTCCGCCCACTATGAAGCCGACCCCACCCCCTGCTCTCTGTACTCCGCTCTCCGGTGTTGTCTGGGGCCCTGCTGGGAGCCGGCACCGTGCCCTGAGATGTCACCCCCGTTGTGTCCCCTCCCCTCTCCAGACCTTCATACCCAGTAAGTGCCCATATATGCCACAGTATATGTATGCAACAGATACATATACTCTGTGTTATACATACATATGCAGAGCAGGTTCCTGACATTGCTTCTCTAGTTCAATCTATGCTGCTGAAGCAGGATTTAGAATTGTTAAAGAAAATGTCATTATCAAGTTCTATGTATGGCTGCAGCAAAGCTTAATGGGCTCTCAATACTAGGGATGCACCTATAGATAATATTACAAACAGGATCTGTGCTATTGCACAACAAACCCCCAAGCTACCATGCTAAAAAGTGTATATAACACGTAACTGCGCTATAGAGACCAACTACATATGTAATTTAATGATAATCTGCATGTGAAATAAATACAGAAATATGCAGACTCACTCTGTGGTAAATAATACATATTAGGTATTTGTCCACTATATATTGTATTTATTCACCATAGGGTGATTCTGCAAATTTATTACACATGTAGATTATTATTAGATTGTATGTGTAGTTGGTCTATAAAGCGCAGTGCACTTTTATAATTCACTAGGGATGCTACTGCACCGATACTGACACCTGCACAGCTCACCTGAGACCATGTGCAGTACAGCCCTGAGACCCCGCACAGCTTCCCACCAGGATATTGAATATCCTGTCTCTCGCTCTCCTGTCTGTCTCTCCTCGCTCTCTCTCCTAGCTGTCTCGCTTTGCGCTCTCACCCCTCTTTCTCTCCTGGCTGTCTCTCCTCGCTCTCTCTCCTAGCTGTCTCGCTTTGCGCTCTCACCCCTCTTTCTCTCCTGTCTGTCTCTCCTCGCTCTCTCTCCTGGCTGTCTCTTCTCACTCTATTCTGGTTGTCTCTTCTCACTCTATTCTGGTTGTCTCTTCTCACTCTATTCTGGCTGTCTCTTCTCACTCTCTCCTGGCTGTCTCTCCTCGCTCTCCACCCTCTCGCCTGGCTGTCTCTTCTCACTCGCCCTCCTGGCTGTCTCTCCTCTCCCGCTGTCCTGGCCGTGTCTCCTCTCTCTCTCCTGGCTGTCTCTCTCCTCTCTCTCTCTCTATTTTGGCTGTCTCTCCTCAATCTCTTGTTTATTCTAAAAAAAGTTGCAGTGTGGTGCTAGACTGTTCAGGTTTTGCTTGAAGAAAAGGCAGCAACCCTTGCAGCACTATTCTGTTTAATATGCGATCAGCATCACAGTGTTACTCCACCTCTTCCATATGCTGCTGGTAGGGCCTGGGGGGGGGGGGGGGCAGAAATTGTTTGCCCAGGGTCCAATCAATATTAAAGACGGCCCTGGACACAGGCTTTGTTTATCATCCTTACAGGGATTTGTCATTGAGGTAGCTATGTACCTACAGTATATACCTATATGACAAAGTTATGTTAAGGGTGCAATATGTCAGAGACAAAGTCTGCTTCTGGCATGATATATGTGCATCTTTTTAACAAAACTTCTGATTTTCTGGAATTCAGCAGTGCTGAAAGTAATGAGGGTAATCATTGGCTAATCACTATCTTTCTGACTCTGGTGTGCTTCTTCCTATCACATCTTACACCGGACCAGCATTATTTTATTCAGTTAAACATCCCACGTATGTACTGAGAAAGGCAAAATTCAATGTGTGATATGTGAACTCATTGTTACATAGTACTTTCAATCATTTGTAACTTCAGTTTGCTGGGAGAGGTAAAACAAATAACTTTTCTGTTTTACTGGTATAGATGAATGAGGAAGCTTCCACACCATCACACACATTAAAGATCTAAAATAAATTCAAACGTTCTACTTTTATAATAGACTGAATGAGCTGGTTTTTCCAGACTAAAATAATCCGTCTTTGTCACAGCTTTTCTTTATCCTTTAACACCAAGGCAGCAGTTGTGCATACATAAGCCAAGCAACTAGAAAATTCCCATTTAAGTCAGTAACACATGATTATGTTTGCAAAATATGAGAAATGAAGGTTCTCTAGTAATGAAATAAATAGCAATGCAGCCACTCATACAGTTCCTGTTCGACTAGCCTACTGTACTTGCTTGGATAGAAATGAAAGGAAATGAGCAAGGAACTGACAATGTACTGAGCATTGTAAGAGGAGCTGATGCTGTGAATGGTATTTACCAACATTTTACTATGTGGAAATTGTATAGAAAATGTCTAACTTACCCTGACAGGGATGTCTTTTTGCTTCCATCCCCCCTCTGGCATTGTAACAACATCAACACTTTTCTCTTGATGACTTCATTCCTCATACACAGCAGGAGCCTATACCAATTGTTTTTATATATGTGGAAGCTTGTCAGTGTCATTTCTTCATAATAAGAGTCACTAGAAGCCATTAAAATCACAGCAAGTGTGTATCAGTGTATCAGCCTCTGTTGAGTGACAGGCATGAGAGTTTACAGATCAGATTCAGCAACATGTGATGCTTTTCTCCTTGTTCCACTAATGAGCCCTACTGAGATCAAATTGAATGAAGCTCTACTGCAATGAAGATTCACCATAGCTCTGTGGACTTAATCTTAGCTCTGTATTACCATAAAACAAAAGTTCTGAGATGTATCTGCTTATTTTTCAATTAAAACCATAAAAGAGCACGAAGAGACAGACAAAAGGCACTGAACAAAGCTCAGGAATTACAAGATAAAAATACAGGCCATTTTCCCTGCCTTGATGGTTGGTTTGTGACAGTGAACCACTGGCAATCCATACCAATCATCTTAGTTTGAATTTTTGGTATGCACCTGATCACATGCTGTAGCAGTCTCTGTCTTACCACAGACACTTTTTGTATTTATTGCCCTAGATTCAAGTTTATTTTAATAATGCCTATGGAGTCAAGTCAAGAAAACAGATTTGCAAATACTAAAGCTATCTATATGTCTTGATTTTCTGAATTATTTTTAACCTACGCTCATCTCATATGCATTATTTTTGAGTCAGCTAGTTTCTTTTGACAGGTTTACTTCATAAAAGTCATGAAAAATGTTGACCTAATGAGATTAGGCTAAATAAAATAGATGGGCTTGGGCATTCATTGATTTTTCCAGATTTTTAGCCTTCAAAACTTGACATCTAATGAAACTTTAAAGTAGAAATGAAATTGCAACTTCCCCCCAATTGCCTCTCCTTATTGCCTTCATTGCTTTAATAATAAAAAGTACAGACCTTACATCGGACATTTCTTTGCTCCATGTCAGATCTTAGGACTTTACTGCCAGTCACGAGTGTCCTTGCCAAAAAGGGCCCAAAGGCCTGCCCTAGCTCCAAAGGGGAAACAAAGGTGAAACAAAAAGTAATTGTGCCAGATGGATCTGCCAATTGATACATGAATATCAATTGCTCTTATTAACAAAAAAAGGATTTTGTGCTACTGAAGCTTTTCCTTTATCTGTTGGCAGATTTATGTGGTGTTATGACTTTTCTCCTTCCTAGTTGGAGCATGTGTTAGTAAGCACAAGAGGTGTCTATAGATATGGTTACCCATCTATATTAGTGTAGGGATGTATTCCCTAGCAGCCATACTATATTTTGTTTTATAGGATGTGCTTTCTAGAAGTCTTGCTGTATTCTGTGTTACTTTACCTTTAGTACTATGTCTTGCAGAGCACAGCCCCAGGTAAGATATGTTTGACATTACCTGCCAGTCATTATCTCAAGGAGGTTCCAGAGTCCTGTGAAAGAGGTGGATACAGAGATTCCTGTCTTTTTTTGTCTGCTGGGCAACCCCAGGTGAACTTGTCATCAGTGGGTTGGACCTAGATTTGACAAAACAGTCATGCTATCTTCTTGAAGTATACTTTTTCCTTCCTCCCTACTGATGAGAGGGGGTCTTTTTGAAGCCATTCCCTTTGGGAAGGGGGTTTCCTTTGCAGCTCTCCTCCTTCTTAGGGAGAGGCAGGCCCTTCATTTCTTTTCTTGAGCAGGCTGTGTTTTTTAGAGCAGGCCATTTGCCTGGTTTTGAGGCCCCAGAGCTGAAGTCTCTCCCTTCTCTTTGGGCCTAAGATATTTGCAGCTAGAGTAATCACTGGAACATTTACACTTGAACATCTTATTTTGTGGGGATATGTGCACAAGAAAAAATTCTGTGTAATGCTTCTGGAGTCTGAGACCCACCCAGTTACTGCACATGTACAGTACTGCACACAACTGACTATAAAGCATTGATGTAAACAACGCTGGAGTGTTGCATAGATTTACCTGAGGAAGTGAAACAACAGCTAATTTGAGGCCTATACTTTAATTACTAATGTGATGGGGAGGACAAAGGGGGGCTTTCAGGGGTAAAAGTTAAAATGTCAGTTCCATTTTAATTTAACTGTATTCAGTTCTAAATGATAAATAGTAAACATCGTGCATAAAAACAGACACTGCCAAAGGAACCCATTTAACAGGCACTGGGATTACTGTGCTCAGAATTTCAAATCTCAAATTGTCCTGATGAAGGAAAGTTTCCAAATAAGTTCACTGACACTAGGAAGGCAGCTCCCAAACAAGGCATGCCTCCCTTGTGAGGTAATCAGAAATAACTCAATACTCAAAAATGAAGGGCACCAAACCAAAAGGTAAGAATCCAAAAGTGTCTGTAACTGTTCATCAATTGATTAAGCAAAAAACAGCCACATTGTTTTGGGGAAACAACAAGAAATGCATATAGCATAATGAATAAAAGCTCAATAATAATAAATGGATCAAACATTTATTAAAAAAAAGCAAACAAGCCATTTATGTATCGAAAAAAAGGCAGATTCTGATCAAACTGTAATAATTCATGCATTTTCACATGGGGAGAAACAATGTATATAAAAGATAGAATTACAATGCAACTTATATAACATAAAATCAATGGGAATTAATGCCAGCCTCTTGTGATACTAATATAATGCATCACAATGTAATAGTTACAACATGTTCTTCTGTTACAATAGTGGGATATATAATAGTTAAGAAGTCTTGTTCTGTTACATGTGCACATGGAGCTCTGGTCTGCTTTATGAGGAGCATTTACACAAAGCGTTAATGTGTTTATATGTAGCATCTGTGATTTTTTTTGCCTCTCATTTTGTTACTTGTGCATATGTTTTTATCATTAGCAATATTAGCACATAGCTTTTTTCTTTTTTTTAATGGCATTACCTCATTGATTTTATGTTATTTATATTGCATTGTAATCCTATTTTTTATATACAGTACATTGTTTCTCCCCATGTGAGAAAGCACCAATTATTGCAGTTTCTTCAGAATCTGGCTTTTTTCAGCAACAGCTTTTTTTAAATATTATTATTATTAATATTAATCTTTTATTCACTATGCTATTTTTTGTCTTGTAGCCCGGATGAAGGGGGATTGTTATTGCCCCTAAACACGTTGGCTGTTTTTGCTGATTTATGAACTATTAAAGGCATGGCTGGACCCTTTCACCTTCTGGTTTGGTGCCTTTCATTTCTGAACATAAAATCAGACACTGTCAGATGCTGCTTATTACCTATATTAATCAGAAAAGCCTCTTACGTGCTGATTTAATGTCACTGTGTTACTGGGTTGACTTCCCGTTACTTGATGGCCAAGCTCCACCAGCTGCTATTTCCCTGCCCAGTGAGAGTGCCGTTACTTGCCACTAGGGCAGTCCCATTGGACACTGGAAGGTCATTTGTCAGAAGTTAGCCATGAAATTAGGGAATGTCAGGCCCAAGTATTAAAGTAAAAACTAAAAGTGTGCACAGAACTAGATTTTGTAGGTAGCAAAATAAACAGCAGATATCTTGTGCTTTTACCTCAGAATGTAAAAATTATCTGCAGGTTAACCTTAAGCAATAGAGTGATATGACCCTTGCATATTTTTCAAGCCTTAAAAACATTTGATCAGAACTTTTTATAGTTCTAATAGTACCTGAAGGGAACATAGTAAAGAAAATATGGTACCAGGATAATGCAATAGAGCTGATTTACTAAAGCAGTAGAGTATGTTCACTTTGCAAAGTGAATTTTCACTTATCTTAGTAAATGAAGAGAACATTCACTTTACAAAGTACAGTATAAAGAATCATGTTCAGAGAAAATCAAAAACAGGATTTTGCTGTGAATTTCCACAGTTGCAAATTGATCTGTGACTGACCATAATGAATAAAGTGAAGTAGTGCTGACTAATCAACATATAATGTGTAAGCCAAAATACTGTTCTACTGTTCTAAAATTTGTTCTTGTACATGATTCGTTATTTTTTTCAACCTGAATTTTTACTTTGTTTCAACTCATTTATTAAGATAAGAGAAAATTCACTTTGAAATTGTACATTATCTACTTCTCTAGTTACAGGTGTAACAAATGGCCCATTATCCTGATCATCCAATCAACCTTTAACTTTAATCAAAGTATTAACGTGCTGTGCCTTTGTAAACAAACAATAGTATGCCATAAAAAGATAGTATGAGCATAGGTAGGCTTCAAAGCAGAAAAGTTAATTTACTGTAGTTATCAATCACAGCTACCTAAATTATAAAAGATTGCCATGAAGTAAACTGTCCCATGATCCCACCAGCATTTACATCCGAATATCTGTTGTGAAGATTTACTTGGGAATCCCTTCTGATTTTTGTTAGAATATTTTGCAGATTATTGTTTTATCATCTCTGGTAGAGAGCTGCAGTGCTTTTGCTGTTTCTGATATCCCTTTAGACATGTACCGCTGTCATATGGTGACATGCTCATATGGGTGGAAAAAAGACCTACACTTTTGTTTACCATTTTTTGAACAGTAGGCATACTGTTATTTTTTTTAATAAAAACATCTCTTCCATTTTCTCTCCTTACCACAAAACCTTACCTTGTGTATATATAAAAGAGCATTAAAAAGAATGAAGGGGACTACCATTGCTGACCTTCTAAGAATACAATTTGCTTCCCAGCCAATCACCATCGAGCCTGCTTCCCAGGCAATCAGGAAGCTGGACGGCGAGTATTGACCCGCCTCCCGGCTTCCTGATTGGCCAGGAAGTCAGCTCCATGCTGAATCAAAGCCAATCAGCATTGAGCCAGCTGTTTGTCTGGCTCCATGCTGATTTTTGGAGAAGTCGGCTTCCCAGCCAATGAGCAAGGAGCCGGCTTCCCGGCCAATCAGGAAGCTGGGAGGTGGGTCATTAAGCACCACCCGGCTTCCTGATTGCCTGGGAAGCTGGCTCCATGTTCCTCTACAGCACCGCCGGTCAGAGGAAATCTACCTCTGACCCGAAGTTCCGGTATCAGGGAAGGTATCAGAGCATTTGAGTAAGTTTGAGTACTTGCCCAAATACTCAGTATCGGCACCCCTACTGATATTAGAAATTGCTACCACTTCTATTTTTGCTGCCTCTTTGGACCTTAATATAGTTTCATGCTGATCCATAGCACAAGGCTTTATTACCATTTTTAGAAATGGTGTAGACATCTTCTTCACTTGCAGTGTGGTAGCTCAAAGTAAGTGGGGTATGCGTTATTTTTGTGTTTGCACCTGGCAGGACAGTACATGAACATGACAAGATACAGTAGACTGAAATGTGGGAGGCCAACCAGACAGATTCAAGTGTATCACAGAGGCAACATTTGCCAGCAGCAGAGCAGTTTAATGAGTGGATAAAAGAAGGTAGAGGGCTTAGAAAAATGGCAGAAGTATTATACTAAAAAATAAAAGCTTTCCTTCTCAGAGACACTTCAATAAAAAAATGACAGCAACAGGACAGTTTTTTTTGAGCATATCGAAGAGGGAAGAGGGCTTAGAAACAATGTATCTATTTTGTTATCCTAAAAATAAAAGCAAACCCTCCCAGAGACCTTTTAGAAGAAAATTACAAGCAGCCCAGCAGTAATTTAACATATCCAGGTAGAATGATCTGAACTGGGCAGACACAAACAAGGTAGGTGTGTTTTCGACAATGAAAATGTGTATCAGTAACACTTGTAAAAAAATAAGCAGAGGCAGGACAGCATATGAGCTGCTTGAATGGGCCTAACTGTGTACAATTCAAGGTAATTGTTTTTAAATGTCTGGAAAAGATGCCAATCTCAGTACAGTAAACCTGAGGGCTGCAACCTAAGAGTCATTGTTCAGCACAGGTCATCACTCCTTGTGGGTGTGCTACTGAATATCAGATGGCTTCTTAGATTATGTGGGTCAGGTCTTGGGTAATTCGTCACTAGCACCACATTTTCAAGACAACAAGAACAGGGCTAAATGTGGAGACAAAAAGCAGTTAAAACAGGGCCTATTGTTGAGACAGAAGGCACAGAGAGTTGCTTTATGGAAAAAGGAAGTACAAAAAAGAGGCGAGTTGCCAGCAGGCCGAAATGTTGGCAACAGTGCCAGCAACATTGGGAAAAACAGGGGAATTGTTTGGCCTTTTCCTAGTTAAATGGATGTTAAATAAATGTATTGATTTTATCACAAACTGCCACAGTGGGTGTTTTGTAGTTCTCTGTGATCCAGGACTTATTTATTTTAATAAAAGTTAGCTTTTCAGCAGCAAATCATCTTGCTGCACTGAAGGCCCTCTCTGACATGATACTTGCAGCAGGCGAGGTTAATACATGGGGCTTACATTGGGCCAGTCCCACCCAGTGATATATCCTACACACCGAGTAGTCCCAGGAGTATCATCACTTGTAAATGTTTTAGTTACAGCCTTGCCATCCCAGCCTGTGTTTACTTAACAAAAGCAGAGCAGTGAATGCTTTACATGAAAAAATGCATATAAAAGTATTTAAAATGTTTGTAAATGTTAATATCAAAAAGTTTGGCAAAAAATAAAATATATGAAAAAAATAGTGAAGTTCAAGGCAGCTTTGCATAACTGACATTTAAGTGCTGGGCCTGGGGGTGGTTTTGGGGAATTTTTTTTTGTCCAGCAAATACCTGGCATGCATAGGTTGTTATTGGAGGCAGGGGGGTGTGTGTTAGTGAGTGCTGCATTAGGGTTTAAGGTTTTATTTTAGGAAAGGGTAGGTAGCCTATGACTTTAGGATTGTATGCTTAATTTATGCTGTTGCTTCCCCTTCCCCTCTTTTCCTTGAAGAAAGACTCAAAGGAAGAGGCCAATGAGGACTGAAGAGGAATTTAAAGAGTCTCCCACCAAATGTTTTGTCCCCATAAAATCCAATGGGTGCCCTCTTGCAGCATCCTTTCTAGCCACCAATATTTTTACCCAGTTTGCATTGTCATTCTTGCCTGTGTTCGCCTGATGAGAGCAGCAATGGCCTTGCAGGGAACAACAATTAAACATTTAAATAATTTTGTAAATATCTAAATAATAAGGATCTAGGAATATGTTAATGTGGGGCTGCGCAAGCCATTAACTTTATACTAATTATAGAAGTTGAAGTGAATGTTTGGTCACATGAAAACCTTTGTGATAGACTTTCAGCAGTCGTTCTTTTCAAGGTTTGATTCAGAGGTGTGCTTTTCCCCTCCAGAGGAAAAAAGGAGAGATGTGCATGGCTGGACATTCAACAGTGCAGAAATGGAGAGCTTAAACAATTCTGGTAAAAGTTAGGATATATATAAATGATGAAAAATAAGTTCAAATAAATATTTATTATAGAGAGTGGTAAAGGAGAAATAGAAAACCAAAGGAGAGCTGCACATCGCTATTATTTTACCTGCAGCCTCAGCCAGAAATGGAGTGCTCACATAATTCCAGTCGTAGGCAGTTTTAAAGGTTTTGGTGGGATTAGTGGAGGAGGAAGAGGAATAGGAAGCATCAACAAACAATTAAAGTATTTTGAGGCTGCTACACCTGCTGCTTAAGCCGCCTGAAAAAGCCTTTTTTTAAATAATACCAATTAAATGAAAGTAGATTGTGGGGCTGTTGCTGTCTGCAATTCTTCAGTCAAAAATACAGTGCCAAAGTACACTCATCAAAAATGTACGATAAAACCCTGCAGGTTCCAAAAAACATTGTACAGCTTTTGGGGATTCAGCAAGCCTGCTATTCGAAAGATGTGTGTACTTTCCATGCTGCCTTTGTGGTCACATTAAAAGTACCCTCTCCCCATTCTGCTGCTATTTATTTTTTTTCATGTGTTTTTTTAGATGTTCACTGGGGCATTGCCCAGCTCCACATACCCTTTTGTGCCAATATTTTGCCAATTAGACTTGACAATTGCCAGAATTTAGTATTACATTTGCCCTTATATACTTTAATGGAATTAATTACTAAGTTCAGGTTTTACAAATTGCAAACAGGATTTGAGGAACCCTCCCCGAATCCAACAGATCCCTGTTAACTTGTACTGTAAAAATCTTTGAAAGTAATCTGCTGCAAAATAAATAAATAAAACACATTTTAGTCATAGTAGTAATTGTAGCATCATAATATGTACAGTAAACTCCTCATTATCCAGCATTCACGGATAACTTGGAGTTTACTGTATTTGTAGACATAAAGAACTCCAGCCAAAAATAACAACATAGAAATGAATAGCCTAGTAAAAGATAAAATAGCAAAACCAGTTCCTGGTTCCTGCAATATTCCTTCAATATTCACCTTCAATCCAAAGATTTCTTCTGCATTCCTTTTTTTCTGTCATTAGACATCCTCAGTTTGATGGCCAGCATCATTCAACCAACTTAATCTGAGCCCAGATCATGCTGAATCTGCCCCAGCCTCTGACTTGACAGTGAAACAGAATCAGCACAATAATGAGTTCATCTCTCTATCGCTTTGTTTTCTTCACCTATCAGCATGCTTTTTCTTAGTACATAACCTGATTGGCTCCTTGTAGTGCTTCTATTTCTCACAGTCAGAGCCATGCTGTACAGAGACTGCAAGATGATAGTAACAGGTACATTTATTGCATGCATTTAAAACATACAGTTAATATTGTGTCATTGATGACAGAGCTGCATTTTTGTTTTTGTTTATTATATCTGCTTTAACTTTAAAAGTTGTCCTATAATAAACATAAGCGTTCACCTTCTCCTGTTGCTCTGCATACTTGATGTGGCTGCAGAAACTTCTGCCAAAGATCCCATGGTTGTTAACCACATGACCATTACCAGGGGCTTTGGTCATATGATTATCTAATCTCTTTCAGCGCAGACTACATGACCAATGCATCATAATCAGATGGCATAACTGATCACAGTGGGACTGCAGGGTCCTTTGGCAGTGGTTTTCATAGCCAAGGTAAGCATTTTTAGGTTTCTTTAACCTTTAATGATTTGAGGGGAGCAGAACAGAAGGCTTAATGGGGAGGAAGTATTTGTTTTATTATATATAGTTTCCTGTAACATGAGAAACTGAAACATTTCTGTCAACATTTGGTAAATATCATTCATGTTCTTGGATAAAGATATTTAGGTAATTAAACTGATTTGGAAGAATCTATTACAATAGCAATTTCATTTAAATTGACATCAAATCATATGTTACCTTGTATATAAAGTAAACAACATAATTTGGTCAAAAAAGATCATTACATTATGACATAAACTAGATTTACAATGTTTATATGCTATGTTCTGCCTCATATATCTGCATAATGAAAAGGCATCTTGCAAAGAAAAAAAGTCAATAAAAAGAAGTAATTAGAAAATCTAAAGTAACTATCTGCTATCAGCCTTAGAGGTATTTTTAGAAGAGATTTCTCTGATTACATAACATTATGGCAAAGCAACAAAATGTTAGACTCTAATATACTATGATTCCTGTGTAAGCATGATTTTTTTTATTAAAGACCAAATGAACTTTCAGGTTACATCAGCTAAATCCATTCCATGTATATCAAACCGGAAGTCGTACAAAATCTGCCAGTTTGTTTTCTTCAAAAACCATCCACAGCCTGTGTATATAAAAACAGCATGCTGTAGAAAAGTATCCTTGCTCTCTGTGTCGCATCAGTGATCTCTCTGCAGAGGTCTGACATGTCCCCTGCAGACTCAGTGCTCATACCTATACACATGCGTTTTGCTGATAGGAGAATTCTAGCTCTGACTCAGCAGGGGCATGTTGGACCTCTGCAGGGAGATCAATGCTTCCATATGTGATGTTGGGGAAGTCAGCACAAATGGCGTGCACTTAAGGACCAGTCTTGAATCCGTTGTAGATAAAAAGGACAGTCTTTTATTTTCCAACATAACAGAACAGAGCTGTACTTCAGCAACAGGTCTCACCAACTCAGGATTGTCACCTATCCTGCATGTGACTCTTCCACACATCCCTTGTGTGTCCCAGGCTCCCTAAGCCTCCTTGGCTGATTCCTAGGTGCCTCCGGCACACACACACAGCCTCCTGGCTCCACTCTGGCTCCACTCTGGCTCCACTCTGGCTTCTGGGTGGAATCCGCCTGACTCCTGGACACAACCTGTCCCTTTTCCCAGCAGAAGCCCTCATGTGCCTGCATCCCACACCACACCAACTCCTGCACCACTGACTTAATAGGGCTGTTTTCAGCCACCTGGACAGTCTGGCCTGGCAATTGGCTGCACCTGGCCCCAGGACTGGAGATTTCATCCCGCCCAAGACTCTTAGAAATCTCCAGAGACCCAGATCCCAGTTATACTCCAGAAAATCCAGAAAGGACTGGAAACCCAGCTCCTCCCCTGTAACTCTATACATTTTCTGGACCCTCTCAGCCCCTCTGGACCAGAGTCCTGGGCGCCAAACACAGCAATCACCATAGTGACACGGCACTGTCCTGTCACACATACAATAAGCAAATGTCCTTCTCTGTAGCATACTAGCAGGGACCAGGATTTTCTACTCTAGGGTGTGACTGATTTCTAGAGAAATTGGACTGTAAAGCTGGCCATACACCTATAGATTATCTGCAGATTTTCTATGGTCAGATGGAAAAAGTGCATCAGATTCCTCCATCTAAGCTAAGCTGTGTGGATGGAGGAATCAGTATCTTGCTAGTTGGCCCAGCTAGCTCTCAGAACACCTAAACAATGCCTGCATCCAATCGAGTATTTTGACAGCAAGTGGGGCTGATACTAAAGCTTGGCCCAACGTGAGATCCCTCCATCCACACAGTTTAGCGTAGATTTATTTTGATTGGATGAAACATGCTGCACAGGAATAGGCAACACACAGCAATAATAAGTGTAAATTTGTAGTACTAATGTCTTCAAAACACACAGCCTAAAACCACAGCAGAATGCAACTGCCCTACTACTGGAAAAACAATTAGAGTAACAAGTACAAAAGTAAAAACTTTTCTGCAAAACATATATTTATGTTTTCTGATCATCAGAAAAAGGTAATTTTTTTAAATAAATCATGCTGCACTACAATTAGGCTTAAAAGCTATTTTAAGTGCAAATTTGTTAGAGAAATATGTTCAAAATGCAAGGTCCAAAATCACAGCACCATTTTTCTAACAAACAAGTACAGTAGTAAATGAACCCAACTATTTTAATAAATGCTTGCAATATAAAAAAAAAACTCTTGCAGCAGAAAACACTTTAAAGTAAAAGCAAAAAATAAATGGTTTGCTTTGCTGCTTAGTAACATTAGTAGCAGCCTCCCGTCCTCCTGTTAGACTCCTGTACAATTTTCTAAAACCATATGCACACTGGTTAGTAGTTTGAATCACATACACTACTACAGTATTTTGCTCAGCTGAACAATTGCAAAAGGGTTTTTTGTTCCAAGGGTTATTCACAAAGCTGCCAAAGGCAGCAGAGTGAATAACCGAGCCAAAGTGAACAGAGCCGATTTTCTATTCTGCTCGGTACCACTGCGGTACCGAGCAGAATAGAAAATCAGTGAAAAAAGTTTTACAAAATAAGTGGAATTTTTTTTAAAAAAATTTAAATAAATGATAAATGTAAACAAAATGAATAAAGATTTGTTTAAAAAAGAAAAACATAATAATTTGGCGGAGCTAGCAGTGACCGCTAGCTCTGCCCAACTGTTTCCTATTGGCCGGGACCTGCTAGAGTATTCTAGCAGATCCCAGCCAATGAATAACATGACGTCATGGCTGGCTCTGCCCAGTTGTCATTGTTTAATGACAATTCAGCATCCCCAGGTGACGCTGATCTGTCATTGCAACTGGGCGGAGCTCACGTCTGGCCCCACCCAGCAGTCATCTGTTCGCAGCTTGACTTTTAATGGCAAAAGGGTATGGATGGCAGTGGCATTAGCCGCTCCTTATGCACAATTACCCAGATTGAGTGGCATGGATAAGGGTACCACAAACTTTCACTCACTTGGATAAGTTTGCTCATCTCCGCTTATCAGCTGTGCTTGTTTTTATAAAAGAGTTATTAAAAGGAGGCAAATACACATGATGATGTCATTTTTAAAATTGGATGTAATATTTCAATTCAGGGTGCCCCTGAATTCAATTTTGAAGCTCTGTTTTTGTGTAATACTGAGCTATTGGCTTAAACCACACCCTCAGAGAGCACTAAAGTCTCCTATGAAAGTATCCTCTTTTTAGACATAATTAGCATTAACATGGCTTGGTAGCCTGCACAGTTTATAAAGAGGTTAGAATTCCTACAGTATCTGCTATAAAGTGTTTAACATAATGTTAGCAGCTGGTGAGGTCTGATGACTGGAACATATGCTTTGCTGTGTGCACTAGGTGTGACGGATTGCACTCTCAACCTTGCCCTGCACATTTTCCAGCCTTTGGGACAACAACAATCTAAGCACCAGCAGACTGAGAGTGGTCGTCACTGGGACAGGTGAACTCTGCAGGTAACACTTTACACACATAAATGGTAGCCACCACAAAGTGTTTTAACAAAAACATGCACTGTTCACAGCATTTGCTGTTGCAATTCTGACCTTCAAAAAGAAATGTCTTTTTGGCTTTCTGCCACTACCAGACAAGAATGTAGCAGAGCATACAATATGGTAGCTTTCTTCAAAGGCAAAAATGTATTTAATTTCTAGTTAGCGCATTTAGAGATTCGATCTAATTTAGAGATTAGAAAAAAGTGGCGCAAATAAAAAATATTTCCAGAAAAAAGAAAATTACAAGACAATCAATAAGCAACAGTAAAATAAAAAGGATTAAAAGTGAAAAGTACTTAGCAAAGTTCTCCTGGTCTTTGGTTTCATGCAAAGTAAGTACAATCTGATAAATCAGAGTTGCTGGCTCTTATACATGACCTTCATAATTTTAATGGTAAGCAAGATCTACTGAGCTGCAAAGGCCGCCCTCTTTTCTGGTCCCTGAAAAGGGCATTTATAGACGTAACACAACCAATCAAAGGGTGTGCTGAATTGTGTTAAAGAGTTTTATGATGTTTAGCAGACACACACTTAACGTCAATTTTTCAAAATGCATCTATATTCCCATCTAAAAAACTTTTGCAGCCCGACAACCAACATATTATTGAACAGAATTAGAATTATTAGAGACCCAATATGATAAATATTGTATGTATATATTCCTTATTAGATTCAATGTGTTCTATTGCTCCTCATAATATATGCTTGTTTGGAGTCTAACTGATTGTTATTTTCTTATACATTAGTGTATTCACATTGTATGAATGTAACTTAATTACAGCCAAAATTATGGAATATGAACCAGAGCTGTGCTTTGGTAGTTAAAAAAAAACCCTGGTCAGAATGTGTATTGCTTTACACTGCTCTTCCAGACTATTTAGAAAATGTCAATGGTGCTGACAGTCGTGCGTGCCCGCTAGGGGGCGCGCGCGAGCAGAAAAAAATTGCCGTCTGGAGACGGCAACCCGCAGATGCTGCAGTGCCGTCCGTCCGTTTTTCTACTACGGGCGGACGGCAAGAGGTTAAAAAGTATTTTTGCAGTTCCTGGGCTAAGTAGGATTTAAAATGTGTGCTTAAGCTAGATTGTAATCTGCTATCTTAAAGGAATGCCTAGCACAAACATAGGATTTCAATCTGACCATTTTTATTATCAACTTTTTGAAATATGAGGGTGGCACTGTGTTAAGTTTCACTCCACCATTCTCCCCACTTAGTTTGGGGTTTGACGGACCTCATTCTTGTCACACTAGGGATGGCACAGTTTTGTTGTAGAAGAAGGATGTGTCAAATACATTTTTAATCAATTGTCATTAAAGTATTAAATAACAAAGTAATTTATTTTTAGGTGCATGTGCGTGGTTTCACATAGTAAGGTATGTTGAATGTACTTAGTTTACAAAAGTTTTCACAATTTAACATTACATTGTTCTATAGTAGTTGCAGTTGTTTCTTGTTCAAGCAGTTTTGTGAGATACTAAAAGCTATCCTTCAATCACATTTCAATATGGAACAACACAAACAATATTGCTTTATATTCAGTTTGATTGGGGCTGAATGAGAAACAATATATATCCGCATTATAAAATCACTTCCTTATCACATTACGCTTAATGTAAATTTGATTAAAATGTGATTGGATACATAATGGTATCCATTACGGTAATGATACAACAAATAAAACAAACGGAAAAGGTTTCAAATTAAAAACAAAACTGTTACAAGGTATTAATTTATAAACACTTTGTTAATGAAAATGTTTTATCAAAAAAGACTTTACCTTAACTAAAGTCCCATTTCACCAGAAAGCATCTATATTAAGCTTGTTTTTAAGACGCATAAGTAATTGGGTTGCTTTTCCCTTTGTTATTGAGAACTCAGACACATGTGAAAAAATACTAAACCTATTTTTAAACTAAGTCATGTGTAATTATTTTTAACTGGTTTAAGACACACATACTGTACCAAGGGTGTTCCTTATGGAAAATAGTTAAAGGAGAACTATGAGATGAGTGATTTCCACTCACCTCATAGTTCTAGCCAACCTGTGACAATGAGACTGTCACAGGTCGGCTCAGTAGATCGGGAGGTGAGCGAACACATACCAGGTTCACTCACCTCTCGGTCCTGTCACGGCTCTCTGCCGTGACAGGGGGAGGGGCTGGATTCCCCTCTCCCCGCTCCGATCTGCCAGCGCTGACTGGCGGAACGGACGGGGGAGGGGGCGGGTACAGCTGGCTCTGCCTCTAGATAGGCAGAGCCAGCTGTCACTCACGCAGCTGGGCGGATCCCGTCATCTACGTCGGGATCCGCTCCCGGTGCGGCGTCTCAGTATACCGCGAGCTGTAGCTCGCGGTATACTGAGCTTAGGGTAACGGGAGGACGCTAGTTTGTGTCCTCCCGTTACCCTAAGGAGAACTATGGGGAAAAACACTGACCCCATAGTTCTCCTTTAAAGACCAAGGCAAGGTCTAAAGTATGTTTTGCAGTTCTTACCTACTGTGCCTGCTCCAGTGTACAGGCAGTCCCCGGGTTATAGACGTCCGACTAACGAACAATCCGTACTTATGAACCGCGGTCCGCAGTACTCCTAAATGTACTGGCAGATGCTGGTACATTTAGGAGAACTGTGGCTGCAGCGGCCTGTGTCCCTTCAAATACCCGCCTGTGTTGGCCAAGGCAGCGGGGACACAGACCGCTGCATTGCTACGCTGCCCCTGTATCTCCGCTGCTGTCTTCCCCTGGTCCGTCGGTTTCTCCGTTCACCTGTCTCCGTTCACTTCTGCCCCACCCCCCTGCCTCATCTTCATCTGCAGGCTGGGAGCCATACCCAGACTGCTATTGGATATTGTAAAATGCAATAGCCAATAGCAAGCTGGCTATTGCACCCACCCACTGCCTGCTGTCAATCAGCATGGTAGGACCTGATAAAGAACTTTCTCCTTCAGGCCCCTCCTCTGCTGATTGACAGTAGGCATGTGCGATTCGTTTCGTTTCGAATCGAAATTCGGACGAAATTTCGGAAATTCGGATGTATCTGAATTTCAAATTACAGATATAACGAATGCAAACAAATCCAAATTTCAAATTCTTTTTTTTGGACGAACTTTCGTTTTTTGGACGAACTTTCGTTGCAGCAAAGTGACATTTGAGAACAAAAAACTTTTTCCCTCTTAAATGTCACTTTGCTGCAATGAACGAACGAAACGATTAGAATCAAAAGTTTGTACGGATTTTCGCTAACGCATTTCGTCTGAATCCGAATTCCGAAACGAATTGACTTACGGACCCAAATTCCGAAAAACTAAATAAAGCAAAATCTGAATCAAAGCAAATTTTTTGGCTGGTGCACATGTCTAATTGACAGCAGGCTATTGGCTATTGCAATTTGAAATATCCAATAGCAGGCTGGCTATTGCTCTCAGCATTAAAATAAAAAAATTTGAAAAAGTTTAAAAAAAATTAAATTAAAAAAATGTAAAGAAAAGATAAATAAATAAAAAAAGTAAAATGCAAACAAATAAAAAAAATAAAGTTTATAAAATAAAAAATAGAAACAAACTTTTTTTGGTGTGTTATTTTAAATAAACATTGTTTTATTATATTATAATCTTCTGAACAACAGGAACAGACAACAAAACAAACCTGGCCCTTCCCTATGCTATCCAAAACTAAAAAATGTTTTTTTTTGTTTTTTGGCTGGAGTTACACTTAAAAAATGTACCTGTTCCGACTTACATACAAATTCAACTTTGTAAGTACAAGTACAAGTACAAACCTAAAGTCCCTATCTTGTATGTAACTCGGGGACTGCCTGTAATTGCTGAGATTTGACTCTTAGGTTGACAGTCATGCTTTCTTCTGGGCAGTGTTTTAGGAACAATGAGAGGAGCACTTGTATGAATGAAGAGTCTAACAGCTGGTAATACAACAACATGTTTTACTTTGTTGCACCTCTCAATGGTGAAATATGAACTTGTTTGGTTACCCCTTAGGCAACCTGCTAACAGAATTTGGCACTTACTATGAGCATTATTTTAACATACACCCTATTTTAGACGTCATCATCACTGCGTCTCATCAGCTCCAGAAGCTGTAGCATTCAGTGGAAGGGACTGGGCGGGTGGTGAGTGTGAGGCGGGAAGGAGGTGCGGCGTGTAGAGCGTGGATGCGGGCGGGCGGGTCTGGCAGCGGTGAACGTGAGTTGGGGAGGAGGTGCGGCGCGCAGCGTGTGTGGAGTCGTGAACAGGGCCAACTGATCGGAAGCCGATTAATCGATTATTGAAAAAGTTGACAACTTTTTCAATAATCGATTATAATCGATTATGTCGATTAGTTGTTGCAGCCCTACTGGCAGGGCATGTACATGTCTTCTTGAACATGTAACAGAGCTTTGCCTTAGTACACCTTAAGAGCTCTCATCCCTGACACAATGAATAGGCTGACTCCTGGGAGGAGTTCATAGATACAGGTGTCAGTCAGAAATGGTGAAACTTCCTAGGAGGTAATACCCATATCAGAAATAGGGATGCAATAACTAATACCACTGCAATCCAGTCAAGGATAACCTGCTGAAAGCCAAGCTGAAGAAAAAGGGGCTGGATAATTCTTGACATTATTGAGCTCGGAAGTTATAAGGAAGCTACTTGGAATAAGACAATTTCCAGTACACACTGTGAAAGCTGTACTGACAGCAACTAGATTCTTCTCTGAAGTTTAAATATAAGTATATATTTGGTACCATAAGTTGATGCCAAATTAGTAGGCTGACATTTGAATATCGATGTTGTCCACTTGGGGTAAACAGGTAAAAAAGCTGAATCAAGTGAACTCCTATCAACTCCTGCACCTCATCTGAGTACCTGCATGGACTGGTGAAATATGACAGATAATGCAGAGAAGGGGTGACTGACACAAAGTCCAATTTGAAGCTTCTCTTATATGGCTTGGAAAAATATGAAGCAATCGTCTCTGCTCTTGCAATCAGTGTATGCCGAGACTGAAAGAGATCAGGACAAAGAAAAGAGAGAGTAAAGGAATAATACTTCTGGTGTTTTAGTGGTTGGAATAGCAGAAATTCTGTTGCTTGAGGGGACAGCAACTTTCACAAAAGTACTCTAATATGATTAAGCTGCCTTCTTAGCTAGACATCTTTTAGTAAAAGATCCCTAAAGTTTCCAGCATCCGCAGTATTATACAATGGACTCAGTCTGCTAGGCAAAGTATGCAAAAGTGTAGAATATGCTGAATATATAACATTTTCTTTGTTCTGCTAATATTCCTCTGTCCTTAAGCTTAACTCAAACTGAAACGAGAAACAGCTAAGCACACAGATAAAATACATACAGTCATGTGAAAAAGTAAATATACCCATTGTACACATTGTGGACATTGTTTGCTTTTTCAACACATTTGAACAGGCAAACAATAGATCTTCAATTGTTGCCTACTGAACAAAGTGATATACTTAAATAAAAAAACACACAGAAATGTTGCCCTTTAGTTGTTTAACAAATGATGTAATGGTGTACTAAGGAAAATGTAAATACATTATTGGTTGCAGAAAAAATTGTCAATAATTAGCATGGAGTGTAATTTCTTTTTTAGTTGACTGTATATAGGACCTGTTTTACCTGCCAAAGAATTTGTATTTCTGTTCATGCAGTTCTGAGATGTATACAATGTATCTCTGTCTGGCAGTGCAGGAGATCTGATCTTTCTCTACTGAAGTAATACATCTAAGTATTGTCTTTGCTCCCTGCTTGGAGTGGAAAGTGAAAGGAGAAGCAGCACACTGACCAACTCTATCTGTCTCTCACTCTTCTCTCTTCTGATACCAGGTCAAACGTAGGTACTTTCACTATTTTTATTTAAAAATACATTATATGCTGCATTAATGAATGCAGAGATGCTTTAATTTGTGTCCTTTATATTTGCCTGGAGTTCAGCTTTAAGATGTCCATTTAGTTTGATTTTGAAGAGTAAATTAGAAAATTGCTTAAAAAAGGAACTAAATGAAAACAAGTATCAAAAAGAGATAATGCTTTTTAATCAGGGCTATCTTGGTTTGTAAAATAATAACAAAAATAATAATAATAATAATAATATATATTTTTTTAAATATATCTATTCCCTTTCATGACTTTATGAATAGGCTGACTCCTGGGAGGAGTTCATAGATACAGGTGTCAGTCAGAAATGGTGAAACTTCCTAGGAGGTAATACCCATATCAGAAATAGGGATGCAATAACTAATACCACTGCAATCCAGTCAAGGATAACCTGCTGAAAGCCAAGCTGAAGAAAAAGGGGCTGGATAATTCTTGACATTATTGAGCTCGGAAGTTATAAGGAAGCTACTTGGAATAAGACAATTTCCAGTACACACTGTGAAAGCTGTACTGACAGCAACTAGATTCTTCTCTGAAGTTTAAATATAAGTATATATTTGGTACCATAAGTTGATGCCAAATTAGTAGGCTGACATTTGAATATCGATGTTGTCCACTTGGGGTAAACAGGTAAAAAAGCTGAATCAAGTGAACTCCTATCAACTCCTGCACCTCATCTGAGTACCTGCATGGACTGGTGAAATATGACAGATAATGCAGAGAAGGGGTGACTGACACAAAGTCCAATTTGAAGCTTCTCTTATATGGCTTGGAAAAATATGAAGCAATCGTCTCTGCTCTTGCAATCAGTGTATGCCGAGACTGAAAGAGATCAGGACAAAGAAAAGAGAGAGTAAAGGAATAATACTTCTGGTGTTTTAGTGGTTGGAATAGCAGAAATTCTGTTGCTTGAGGGGACAGCAACTTTCACAAAAGTACTCTAATATGATTAAGCTGCCTTCTTAGCTAGACATCTTTTAGTAAAAGATCCCTAAAGTTTCCAGCATCCGCAGTATTATACAATGGACTCAGTCTGCTAGGCAAAGTATGCAAAAGTGTAGAATATGCTGAATATATAACATTTTCTTTGTTCTGCTAATATTCCTCTGTCCTTAAGCTTAACTCAAACTGAAACGAGAAACAGCTAAGCACACAGATAAAATACATACAGTCATGTGAAAAAGTAAATATACCCATTGTACACATTGTGGACATTGTTTGCTTTTTCAACACATTTGAACAGGCAAACAATAGATCTTCAATTGTTGCCTACTGAACAAAGTGATATACTTAAATAAAAAAACACACAGAAATGTTGCCCTTTAGTTGTTTAACAAATGATGTAATGGTGTACTAAGGAAAATGTAAATACATTATTGGTTGCAGAAAAAATTGTCAATAATTAGCATGGAGTGTAATTTCTTTTTTAGTTGACTGTATATAGGACCTGTTTTACCTGCCAAAGAATTTGTATTTCTGTTCATGCAGTTCTGAGATGTATACAATGTATCTCTGTCTGGCAGTGCAGGAGATCTGATCTTTCTCTACTGAAGTAATACATCTAAGTATTGTCTTTGCTCCCTGCTTGGAGTGGAAAGTGAAAGGAGAAGCAGCACACTGACCAACTCTATCTGTCTCTCACTCTTCTCTCTTCTGATACCAGGTCAAACGTAGGTACTTTCACTATTTTTATTTAAAAATACATTATATGCTGCATTAATGAATGCAGAGATGCTTTAATTTGTGTCCTTTATATTTGCCTGGAGTTCAGCTTTAAGATGTCCATTTAGTTTGATTTTGAAGAGTAAATTAGAAAATTGCTTAAAAAAGGAACTAAATGAAAACAAGTATCAAAAAGAGATAATGCTTTTTAATCAGGGCTATCTTGGTTTGTAAAATAATAACAAAAATAATAATAATAATAATAATATATATTTTTTTAAATATATCTATTCCCTTTCATGACTTGGAAATGTACCATGAAAAAGATGAAAATTAATGATGATTGAAGTGGGAAAAAATGGGGCATCCTTATCTCACCATGAATCGCTCCGCCCATTTGTTCACATTTGGACCGGAGCTGTCATTTGCGGTGGGAGTTTGGCGCGAGGGGTCAGGTTGCTGGGAGGCGGGACTTCATTGTGATTGACATTGGATCTACATTGCTCAACAACGTGATTGACCTTTTGGATTACATTGTTGGACAATTTTTTTTTGGGTGGGGGGATTTTTTTTATAATAAAGGAATTGTCAAAAACTGACTTTTGTTTTTTTAACAATTAAATAATTTTTTCATGTTCAGCATGTTCGGCCGACCGGAAGTGCAGAAGGAGTTCGACTCAGCCGATCCAACATCTGGATCGGCTAAGCCGAACCTCCGGCAGGCTACTCGCTGCTGTTCGGTCTATTCTTATAGATGCCGAACAGCAGTGAGTGAATAGCCGAATGCCGCTGAGCGGCATTCAGCTCGGCTGTTCTGCTCGGTCCCTCTGTGTGACCGAGCAGAACAGAAAAATAGTTAAAAAAGTACAGAAAAATAAATAGAAAACGATTGTGCGGAGCTAGCAAGTGACAGCTAGCTCCGCACAACTGTTTTCTATTGGGCGGCGGTTCTACTGCCGTCAAAAACATTTTCGCCATAGGAATGCATTGCTAGATTCCTATTGGCTATTTCAATTTGCAATAGCCAACAGCAAACTAGCTATTGCACCCATCCTCTGCTGCTGTCAATCACTAGTGGGGACCTGATGGAGAACTGCAGGTCCCCTCTGCTGATTGACAGCAGCAGTAGGCAGGTGCAAAAGCTAGTTTGCTATTGCAAATTGAAATAGCCAATAGGAATCTAGCAATGCATTCCTATGGTGAACATTTTTTTTTATTCTGACAACAGCCAACGGCTCCATGTCAGAATAAAAAAAAGAAAAAGCAGTGTTTCTCTCTTGGGCGGCCGGGAGCGGGAGACTCCCGGAGCGCCTGGGAGAGTTGGGCTGTCTGGAGATCAGTGTCCCTGGTTATCTGGTAACCAGGGACACTAATCTCTCTCCGTTCGGCCAGCTTCAGCTTTCACCTCGGCTCAGTCGAGACGAAGCTTATGCCTTTGGCTCGACTGAGCCGCTCGGCCGACTTCGGGAGCTGTACAGGCTATAGTGAATAGCATGTACAGCAGCCCTTCGGTTCTACTGAACTGAAGGGGTCCTGGGGCCGAAGCTAGCCGAAGGATCGGCCGAAGCTACTGCTAGATCCTTCGGCTGCTTCATGAATAGACCCCTATATCTCAAAATTTGCATTTTCAGTAGAGCCCTTCGTGGAAATTACCACCTCTCCGCCTGCATATTTTGTGTTTTATAAAGTAAATTTAGTATCATGTGACAAAATCACATGTTAACAACCCAAATCTATGCAGCATTCTCTCCTACGCTGCAACATTTAAAACATGAAATAAAAAAGTGGGATAATATGACCTGATTTGGGGTTAATTTATTTCTTTTACTGTGGTAATTAAATGCATTCACTGGGATTTTCCATAGTGAACTATATCTTTATTCCTTGATGTCCACATGGACGATAATGTAATTTGTAGACAGGTCAAGGAAATGGCCGTAGTGACTTCATGGCTATTGTGATGAAAACATTTAATTAAGTAAGAAGTTCACCTTGAGTTTAGTGTTAACCACTTGAGTATGATCATGGATATACCCCTTCATTACTAGGTAATTTTTCAGTTTCACTGATAATTACTCATTCATGCAACATTATACCCAAATGAACTTTATATAATTTTTTTTCAGAGAGTTAGGGTTATCTTTTGGTGGTATGTAATAACAATTATTTTATTACTATATAAAGTAAATACATGGGGTCTATTCACAAAGCTGCCGAGGGCAGCCGAGTGAATGACCGATCAGAAGTGAAGTGAGCCGAACACCGTTCGGCTATTCACTTCAGGCTGGTACGGCTGATTTCAGCCGTATATCGGCTGAAATCAGCCGTACATCGGCTTGCTTCGTGTGGCTTCGGATCAGCCGAACATGCTGAGCATGTTCGGCTGATCCGAAGCCACACGAAGCAAGCCGATGTACGGCTGATTTCAGCCGTATATCGGCTGAAATCAGCCGTACATCGGCTTGCTTCGTGTGGCTTCGGATCAGCCGAACATGCTGAGCATGTTCGGCTGATCCGAAGCCACACGAAGCAAGCCGATGTACGGCTGATTTCAGCCGTATATCGGCTGAAATCAGCCGTACATCGGCTTGCTTCGTGTGGCTTCGGATCAGCCGAACATGCTGAGCATGTTCGGCTGATCCGAAGCCACACGAAGCAAGCCGATGTACGGCTGATTTCAGCCGTATATCGGCTGAAATCAGCCGTACATCGGCTTGCTTCGTGTGGCTTCGGATCAGCCGAACATGCTGAGCATGTTCGGCTGATCCGAAGCCACACGAAGCAAGCCGATGTACGGCTGATTTCAGCCGTATATCGGCTGAAATCAGCCGTACATCGGCTTGCTTCGTGTGGCTTCGGATCAGCCGAACATGCTGAGCATGTTCGGCTGATCCGAAGCCACACGAAGCAAGCCGATGTACGGCTGATTTCAGCCGTATATCGGCTGAAATCAGCCGTACATCGGCTTGCTTCGTGTGGCTTCGGATCAGCCGAACATGCTGAGCATGTTCGGCTGATCCGAAGCCACACGAAGCAAGCCGATGTACGGCTGATTTCAGCCGTATATCGGCTGAAATCAGCCGTACATCGGCTTGCTTCGTGTGGCTTCGGATCAGCCGAACATGCTGAGCATGTTCGGCTGATCCGAAGCCACACGAAGCAAGCCGATGTACGGCTGATTTCAGCCGTATATCGGCTGAAATCAGCCGTACATCGGCTTGCTTCGTGTGGCTTCGGATCAGCCGAACATGCTGAGCATGTTCGGCTGATCCGAAGCCACACGAAGCAAGCCGATGTACGGCTGATTTCAGCCGTATATCGGCTGAAATCAGCCGTACCAGCCTGAAGTGAATAGCCGAACGGTGTTCGGCTCACTTCACTTCTGATCGGTCATTCACTCGGCTGCCCTCGGCAGCTTTGTGAATAGACCCCATAATTTCTATTATAAAGCATAACAAATAAAATGCCAGAACAGTACAAACACCCCCAAAATGGCCCCTTTTTGGAAAAGATCTAATTTTTGCCACAATTTTTTGCAAATGGAGAAACATGCTGTTATTGAGTTAGTTAAAACATGGAACTTGGTAATGGTGCACTAGATACAGCTCATCAAAAATGTACGGGTCATGCACAGAGGAAGGAGGAGGTGAAGGTGTGAATGTGCAAGTCACATACAGTACAGTAATATGGAGATGAGGGGGTAAATGGGCAGAGTGGTGAAGGGAGTCATTTGCAAGTTTCTACAGGGACAGGATGGAGATGAGATGCATGGGGGGTTGAAAGGGTTAAAGAATGATCCTAATAAAATTTATTAAAACCCTTCATGCACAAATCCTTCTTCCTTGCAAAACAGAGAGCTCTGTTGTGAGAGGAAGGGGAGGGCTCTCAAATGTAGAAACTTGCAGTGTTTCTGATTGGCTCTGTGCATTTTTTCTGTGATCTGTCTAATGATGGAACAATCACAAGCATTGTACGAATGCCTGGCACATTCACAAGTAGTAAACAAAACATAATTTTTAAACAGAGCAACAGAATTGTACAGTATGTCCCCCAATCCACCATTTATTATTGTATACATAATTACATAGTTAGTTAGGTTGAAAAAAAACACATGTCCATCGAGTTCAACCTATAGAGATATGAAAAAAAAGAAGAAGAGCCTAAACAGAACGCTATCCTCACAATTACCTAGTGTTGATCCAGAGGAAGGCATGATTCACTTTGCTCCAATATGAGAAAAAAAAATCCTTCCTGATCCCATAAGGCAATCGGATATTCCCTCGATCAACAATCTCTGATGCTTAATATACCTATAAGTACTCATTATCCAGTAATATTCTGTGCATTTAGGAATACATCAAGCTTTTTTTTTTAAACAATTAAATGGGCTAGGTAGAACTAGCTCCTGGGGGAGTTTGTTCTACATTTTCACAGGTCTAACTGTGAAGAATCCTTTCCGTATGCAAAGGTTAAACCTCTTTTCCTCCAGACGCAAAGAGTGCCCCCTTGTCCTTAGCAGTGACCTTAAAGTGAATAATTTGCCACCAATCTCACTATGTGGACCATTTATGTATTTATACATGGTGATCGTGTCCCACCTTAATCGCCTCTTCTCAAGAGAGAACAAATTCAGGTCAGCTAATCTTTCCTCATAGCTGAGCTCCTCCATGCCTCTTATGAATTTAGTCGCCCTTCGCTGCACTTTCTCCAGTTCCACAACATCCTTTTTGTGAACTGGTGCCCAAAACTGAACTGCATATTCCAGATGAGGTCTTACTAATGCTTTGTACAGGGGCAGGATGATGTCTCTCTCTGTCTGGAGTCTATACCCCGTTTAATACAAGAAAGTATTAGAAACTACAGCTTGACATTGCATGTTATTATTCAGTCTATTATCTACCAGTACACCCTATGTCTCCATCATTGACTCCCCCAAACATACTCCTCCTAGAGTGTATGACGCATGCATGTTTTTAGTCCCCAAGTGCATAACTTTACATTTATCAACATTAAACCTAATTTCCAAATAGATGCCCAATCACACAGTGCATTCAGATCTGCTTGTAAGTTGGAGACATCATGTAAGGACTGTATTCCACTACATAACTTGGTGTCATCTGCAAATACAGAAATAGTACTTTTAATCCTCAATTCTATGTCATTTATAAATAAATTAAACAGTAAGAGGCCCAACACTGACCTTGGGGGACAGCACTAACAACCTCAGACCATTCAGAGTATGAATCATTGATCACCACTCTCTGAATACAGTCTTTGAGCCAGTTTCTATCGAAATATAGATTGAATATTCTATACCTACTGACCTTAACTTATACATTAGCCGCATGTGGGGAACTGTGTCAAACACTTTTGCAAAGTCCAAGTATACTATAGCCACAGCCATTCCTCTGTCCAATTTATTACTCACTTTCTCATAGGAAGGGGAGAAAGTAGAATGTAGGTTTGTTTAACAACTTCTGTCTTTTGTGAATCCGTGCTGACTATTGCTTATGATATTATTTTCAAGCAAAAACAATTGCATGTGATCCTTGCTCAAACTCTCAAGTATCTTCCCAACTATTGAAGTTAAACTTACAGGTCTGTAATTACTTGGTGAAGACTTTGATCCTATTTTAAATATAGGCACCACATTTTGTATACATAATTACATAGTTAGTTAGGTTGAAAAAAAACACATGTCCATCGAGTTCAACCTATAGAGATATGAAAAAAAAGAAGAAGAGCCTAAACAGAACGCTATCCTCACAATTACCTAGTGTTGATCCAGAGGAAGGCATGATTCACTTTGCTCCAATATGAGAAAAAAAAATCCTTCCTGATCCCATAAGGCAATCGGATATTCCCTCGATCAACAATCTCTGATGCTTAATATACCTATAAGTACTCATTATCCAGTAATATTCTGTGCATTTAGGAATACATCAAGCTTTTTTTTTTAAACAATTAAATGGGCTAGGTAGAACTAGCTCCTGGGGGAGTTTGTTCTACATTTTCACAGGTCTAACTGTGAAGAATCCTTTCCGTATGCAAAGGTTAAACCTCTTTTCCTCCAGACGCAAAGAGTGCCCCCTTGTCCTTAGCAGTGACCTTAAAGTGAATAATTTGCCACCAATCTCACTATGTGTACCAAGCTTACCATTTATGTATTTATACATGGCGGTCATGTCCCCCCTTAATCGCCTCTTCTCCAGAGAGAACAAATTCAGGTCAGCTAATCTTTCCTCATAGCTGAGCTCCTCCATGCCTCTTATGAGTTTAGTCGCCCCTCACTGCACTTTCTCCAGTTCCACAACATCCTTTTGTGAACTGGTGCCCAAAACTGAACTGCATATTCCAGATGAGGTCTTACTAATGCTTTGTACAGGACTGGAGCAGGATTATGTCTCTATCTCTGGAATCTAGACCCATGTCTATACCCCGTTTAATACAAGAAAGTATTAGAAACTACAGCTTGACATTGCATGTTATTATTCAGTCTATTATCTACCAGTACACCCTATGTCTCCATCATTGACTCCCCCAAACATACTCCTCCTAGAGTGTATGACGCATGCATGTTTTTAGTCCCCAAGTGCATAACTTTACATTTATCAACATTAAACCTAATTTCCAAATAGATGCCCAATCACACAGTGCATTCAGATCTGCTTGTAAGTTGGAGACATCATGTAAGGACTGTATTCCACTACATAACTTGGTGTCATCTGCAAATACAGAAATAGTACTTTTAATCCTCAATTCTATGTCATTTATAAATAAATTAAACAGTAAGAGGCCCAACACTGACCTTGGGGGACAGCACTAACAACCTCAGACCATTCAGAGTATGAATCATTGATCACCACTCTCTGAATACAGTCTTTGAGCCAGTTTCTATCGAAATATAGATTGAATATTCTATACCTACTGACCTTAACTTATACATTAGCCGCATGTGGGGAACTGTGTCAAACACTTTTGCAAAGTCCAAGTATACTATAGCCACAGCCATTCCTCTGTCCAATTTATTACTCACTTTCTCATAGGAAGGGGAGAAAGTAGAATGTAGGTTTGTTTAACAACTTCTGTCTTTTGTGAATCCGTGCTGACTATTGCTTATGATATTATTTTCAAGCAAAAACAATTGCATGTGATCCTTGCTCAAACTCTCAAGTATCTTCCCAACTATTGAAGTTAAACTTACAGGTCTGTAATTACTTGGTGAAGACTTTGATCCTATTTTAAATATAGGCACCACATTGGACTTGCGCCAATCCATCGGTACCAACTCAGTCATTAGAGAGTCTCTAAAAATTAGATACAATGGCTTTGAAATCATACAGCTCAATTCTTTGAGGACACGTGGGTGTAAGCCACCCAGTCCTGGTGCTTTGTTCGCCTTCATTTTGTCTAACTGTTTCTGGACCATATCAATAGTGAGCCATTGTGGTTCAGTAGAGGCTATGGCACTGCTATCCCCATTATGGACTTGAGTTTCAACCTATTCCTTGGTGTGCACAGAGCTGAAGAAAGTATTTCATAGATTTGCCTTCTCTTTGTCCCCAGTTACCAACTCTGAGTTATCTTGGGGCCTACATGCTCAGACCTGATTTTTTTACTATTATTATATTTAAATAATTTTTTGGGGTTTGTCTTGCACTCTTTTGCAACCTGCCGTTCATTTTGAATCTTTGCGAGCTTTATTTCCTTTTTAAATATTTTGTTATATTCTTTGTAGCTTTCAAATGACGACAGTGTTCCTTTATTTTTATATTGTTTAAACGCCCTTTTCCTATTCTTTATGGCTTTTTAACATTGGATGTGAGCCACATGGGTTTTACTTTTAGCCTTTTAAACTTATTGCTTACTGGAATATATTTTGCTGTATGGTTGCGAACAATTGTTTTGAAACATTCCCATTTTGTTCAGTGTTTTTTTATGAAAATATTCCCTCCCAGTTAAGAGCAACCCTCAGGATGGGAAAATTTGCTCTCCTGGAGTTAAGTGTTTTTATTTTTACAGTATGTGCATGTTGTTTACAACTTAAGTTAAATTAAATCATATTATGGTCACTGCTACCCAGTCTGAAAGACCCCTGATGCCTCCATAAAGAGGACCTGTCACACCCTATTTTCATAAAGAGGACCTGTCACACCCTATCTGCTATTACACAGGGTGCTTGTTAGTCCCCTATGTAATACCAGTAGGGTTAGTGTACAAAAAAAGTGTTTAAAAATTAAAGTAACATAAAAAAATTGAAAAAAAATGTTTAAGTCCCCCACCCCCCAGATACACACGCGTCGGAGCGCCTACGTGTGCCAAAAACAACAATTGCGCGGCACATGTTACATATCGCCTCGAACATCGCAGTGAGAGCAATAATTCTAGAGCCATACACTTTTGCAAAGTCCAAGTATACTATAGCCACAGCCATTCCTCTGTCCAATTTATTACTCACTTTCTCATAGGAAGGGGAGAAAGTAGAATGTAGGTTTGTTTAACAACTTCTGTCTTTTGTGAATCCGTGCTGACTATTGCTTATGATATTATTTTCAAGCAAAAACAATTGCATGTGATCCTTGCTCAAACTCTCAAGTATCTTCCCAACTATTGAAGTTAAACTTACAGGTCTGTAATTACTTGGTGAAGACTTTGATCCTATTTTAAATATAGGCACCACATTGGACTTGCGCCAATCCATCGGTACCAACTCAGTCATTAGAGAGTCTCTAAAAATTAGATACAATGGCTTTGAAATCATACAGCTCAATTCTTTGAGGACACGTGGGTGTAAGCCACCCAGTCCTGGTGCTTTGTTCGCCTTCATTTTGTCTAACTGTTTCTGGACCATATCAATAGTGAGCCATTGTGGTTCAGTAGAGGCTATGGCACTGCTATCCCCATTATGGACTTGAGTTTCAACCTATTCCTTGGTGTGCACAGAGCTGAAGAAAGTATTTCATAGATTTGCCTTCTCTTTGTCCCCAGTTACCAACTCTGAGTTATCTTGGGGCCTACATGCTCAGACCTGATTTTTTTACTATTATTATATTTAAATAATTTTTTGGGGTTTGTCTTGCACTCTTTTGCAACCTGCCGTTCATTTTGAATCTTTGCGAGCTTTATTTCCTTTTTAAATATTTTGTTATATTCTTTGTAGCTTTCAAATGACGACAGTGTTCCTTTATTTTTATATTGTTTAAACGCCCTTTTCCTATTCTTTATGGCTTTTTAACATTGGATGTGAGCCACATGGGGTTTACTTTTAGCCTTTTAAACTTATTGCTTACTGGAATATATTTTGCTGTATGGTTGCGAACAATTGTTTTGAAACATTCCCATTTTGTTCAGTGTTTTTTTATGAAAATATTCCCTCCCAGTTAAGAGCAACCCTCAGGATGGGAAAATTTGCTCTCCTGGAGTTAAGTGTTTTTATTTTTACAGTATGTGCATGTTGTTTACAACTTAAGTTAAATTAAATCATATTATGGTCACTGCTACCCAGTCTGAAAGACCCCTGATGCCTCCATAAAGAGGACCTGTCACACCCTATTTGCTATTACACAGGGTGCTTGTTAGCCGCCCTATGTAATAGCAATATGGTTAAAAATTTGTGTTCCCTATGTGATAGCAGTAGGGTTAGTGTACAAAAAAAGTGTTTAAAAATTAAAGTAACATAAAAAAATTGAAAAAAAATGTTTAAGTCCCCCACCCCCCAGATACACACGCGTCGGAGCGCCTACGTGTGCCAAAAACAACAATTGCGCGGCACATGTTACATATCGCCTCGAACATCGCAGTGAGAGCAATAATTCTAGAGCCATCAATCACTGATAACACTATCATTTTACTAGTATTGATGAGGTGGTGATATAATGGTTGTGGGGGGAGCAACATATTATTCTGCCCTAGGGCGCCCGCAACTCTGGTTACGCCACTGCCGCCCCGCGACGCGCTGACCGAGATAGTATGGGGCCCGCCAGCCACTGTGAGGAGGGAGGCACTGAAGATGGCCCTGCAGGCACATCATGGGGCCTCGGACGGCAGTGAGGACCCAGCAAACAGAACACACGCAGGAAACAGCTGAAGACAGAAGAGGTAAGGGTAAATAATTCATTAAAATAATTATTATTTGTAGCCTAAGGTTGTATAAAGTACTGTTGAAGCAATGCAGAATGGCACCGTCTATAGAGGACTACAAATCTCAGCAGTGCTTTATACAGAAATGCTATTGTTATATAAAGTATTGATGGGATGTGTAGCCCTCTATAGCCTGTGCCATTCTGCATTGCTGTAAATATTAGGGATGCACCATATATTGGCCGCAAAAACATATCGGCCGAAAATGGCACTTTTGGCTAAATGCCGAAAGTGCAATTTTTCTGCCGATACAGCGGCGCATCATTGCTTTCTTTCCTTCGTGCTGGATGCTGCTCTGTGTCCCAGCGGGGAGGAGAGAAAGTGAAAGCCGGCCGAGTGCTACGGGAGGAGAGTGCTGTGTTTGTGGTTTTTTTTGGGGTGGGGGCCCAAATAAAAATCTTGCATCAGGGCCCTTTGTTCCTTAGGCCCGCCACTGTACCCAGATGTTCTTTTATATGATATGTATGGTGGTAGTAAAGTGGTTAAATATTAATTTCCTTAAGGCAGTTTTCTGATTTACTGAAGAATGAAAAGTGTGCTTAAATGTCATACGTTTCTGTATATTTGCACATCTAGAAAATCCATTTTAACAAACTAATCTAGCATCATTATATCTATTAAATTTGTTTGCGTACTGCTTGTTTTTCAGATATCTTCCGCTGACATGCAATTTGAATAACGTCTGAGGTTGAAGCATTCAACTAGCTCAGAACATATATTTGTGTGATTCAATTTGCAGAATACATTTTGCGTGGCCTGTTGCAGCTGGCAAAGAGGAATTTATTACCAAAGCATGCAATACCCATATTTATGTTCCTAAATTTCAACCTGGTTGAACAGTTATCTGTCATTAAAATGCTTTCTGCAAATATAGAGGAAGGGAAACAAAAGCAGCATTGTTACAAATTCAGCATCAACAAGTCAAGGTTTTTGGACATGACAAAGACAGAATATTAGCAAATAAAAAATAAATAGCAATGAAGCAGTGGCGGAGCTAAGGAACAAAGGGCCCTGGTGCAAGACTTTTTTTGGGCCCCCCCCCACCAAATAAAAAAAACAGTCGGCGCAGAGATGGGGGGCCCGCTGACCGCTGGGTACTGATCCGGCGCTGGGACTGTGCTGGGCCCCCTAGAGGCCCGAGGCCCTGGTGCGTCCGCACCGCCTGCACCGGCGGTAGTTCCGCCACTGCAATGAAGTATTGCAATGCACCTGACCCAAATATGGCCCTTTTTTATAGGATGCTCTGTCCTTGCTTTGTTCTAATGCAGCAGCAAAGAGTATATTTACTATACAGGAAAACAAGAGAAAAAAAGGATAGAAAAGTATTTTTTTTAGTGCATTAGGTGACACAAGAATTTAAAAACAGTTGGGTATACTATGGACATATGAGGTTGGACACCCTTTTTTTGCTTTTTGATAGCATTTATTGCTTGCTCGATTTTTGACTTTAGTTGAGATTCTTTGCTGACACTGTCATTCTAGCTGGTTTCAATATAGAAGGTATCCAAATAGGGGTTTCCTCAGCCTAGCTTAGGAGGTTGTATCCAGACCCTCCAGGACTGGATGCATTTGGCTAATCTGGAATGCGACCTTCGGCACTGGGTTATAGTGTTCCTTTACAGACCAGAGTGTAATTTGTTAGTTAGCTGCAGAGGTATTTCCAATTCAGAGCCATGGCACAGCCCCAGGTGTGACTTAAGACTCATTTGTGAGTAAGGCCAATTGGGCTGAAGCACCAGGACCATCTCACTGTTTGCACCACTGGATACCTTTTTAAATTTCCCACCACCCCCAGTTTTACAGTGGTAAGGGTTAAGGTTGAGGGACCAAGTGGTAATGTAATCTGCTGGGTGAAGTGATACTTGCACATGCTCTGCACTCTTTCTTGCCACTCAGCCTGGATGAACCACCCTGCTCTTGTCCTGCAGCACTATGTTAATCACTGATCTTCAACCTATTCCCAGTGCCTGCCTACAGGGACCTGGCCACCTCAGGCTGCCTAAATCCCTCATCAGCACCAACTGTGAGTAGCCTTATATTGGGCTCAGTTGTATCACAGCTATGTGGAAGCAATGTGTCTTCACTAAGACATTTAGGGAACAGTAATTTGCTATGAGTGACCTCAGCTCATATTCTCCTAGTGGTTCTAGATGTGTTTATCTAGAACCTGGACCCTGAGAACCCTATGGGATTATTTCCATCTGAGTCTTCCTCAGTTTCATCTAGTGAGGCTAATGCCCCCCCATGTCCACAGGGGCCTACACGTACACTGTTGACTTTCTTTGCATTCTGCCCACAAAGACTGTAAGCACATTCCAGTGACATCCCCCGCAGAGTCTGTGTCAGGAAACAGATCTGAACCCAGGGCCTCTACTGTAGCTGGCAGTAGTTCTACCTGCTGAGCCACCTTAGAACCGTGGGTAGCTCCTTGCCTGATCTCCTGTGTAATACTCAGTTAAACCTAGTTTCTGCTGAACTCTGAACTCCTTGTTCCTCCCTTGAACTTCCTATTTAAGCCATGCCTCTGCACTTCCTGTTTGCCAGATTATTGTGCTCCTGCCAATATCTTGCTTCCTGCTCCTTCTGTGATACAATCCACTCATACTGCTACCCGTGTACCGACCTTTGGCTGCTGATTCACCGACTACTTTCATTGCCTTCGGCTTCATACCTGACACCTTTGACTACTGACCTCAGCTTGATCTCTGACTATGCTTCTGCCTGCTCCTATACTACTATCGTCTGCTTGTGTACGGAACCTGGCCTGTTTGACTATGACTTTGCCTGCTGTTTCAGCTACTGGTCTCTGAGCCTGATCCAGATCGTGACAGTCTGTCTCTGATTCCTCCTGAGCTTTTAAATCTTACAGGCCTGCTGCCTCTTTTACTGTCTCTGATTCAGAGTCCCAACAGTATTTCTCTTAAGAGACTGTTTTTGAGGCACTGCAGTCTCCTGCCATTGAGTCAGATTTTGGTCGAGCCAATGGCAGGGGTTGTTGCAAACCTTGTTTATGGAGTGCAAATTACCTTGCTGCAAGCTATCACCAGGTCATGACCCTCGGAATCTCCCCACCAAAGGGTCACGGAAACAGAGTTCAGAGACAGGTTATTACGAAACAGGAGGTCAGAGTATGAGCAGAGGTTGGGGCAGTTAGCAGGCAAGAGAGTATTTGGTGTCCAGGCAAAGGTGGAGACAGGCTGCAAGCAGAGAGAGTGGTCAGTATCAAGGCTGGGGTCAGGCAGAAGGCAAGCAAGAGATTATTTGAGAAACAGACAGCATCAGCAATGGGGCAGGATACAAGAGCACAAGAGCAGCGTTAGGCAATCAGGGCTAGCAATGAGTGACTCAGGAACAACAAAAACTAAAGCACATAGTAGGCGGCAAGAAACCAACCGCCAGATACAGGGGCATCCCTAGAGTTCTCACTGCCTGAGGTAGGGAGGGGGAGGCAGGGGGGTTGTGTATGTGGTGCTGGTGCAGGTCTGGGGGGTTCAGTGCTTGGTACTGGTGGTGCAGGTCCGGGGGTCTGGGTTCTTAGGTGCACATAGGGCACCTCTGTCCGGTGTCCCACCCACCACACTAACTTCACTGGTTTTCAGAAGCTGGGTGGGACACCAGCAAGAGCACCACACTCAGCTTCTGGCAACCAGTGGCATAAGTGAGCTGGGCACCCCACATGACCCAAAGCTGCCTCATTTTAAGGACAACCCTGACCAGAAAGGAAGGTGTTTCAATACCTTTCAAGCCTGTGAGCACACACAGCATCAGGGAAGCACACCAGTGCTCACTAACAAACAATCATAGTATCACATACCTGGTTGGAGACCGGTAGATTAGGAGGCTTCCCTTGCGGCTTGTGTCCGTCACCCCTGGAGATAGAAACAGAAGGTGAGTGAAGAGCGAGTATCATGAGTGCCAATGGTAGTGTAGAGACTGTGCCAGGTAGAAGTCCAGAATCAGGATCAGGAACTGGTCAGACGGAGCCATGGTCAAGCTGAACGGGCAGCGGGGTACTGGAACAGGAGACAGAAGCGTAGTCAAGGTGAGCCAAAGAGTCAAAACCAGCCGAGCAGCGAAGTACAGAAATGGAAGGCAGAGCCCAGTAAACAGGCTGAGGTCAGGAGGCAGGCAGCGATCAGGGGTAGTTAGGAACAATCCAGGTCAGGCACAAGAAACAGATAATCAAACAGAGTAACTGGAACACAGGGAACTTGCAGAAGATCATCAAGCAACTGGGGATATGGCAGGCTCATTTATATAGGCCGATCCATTAGAGGGAGATGCATAATTTCCTGTGCACCAAAGATGAGCTCGCATTCACTCAAGTGCATGTTTCCCAGTAACATGGAAAGCATGCGCAGAAACAGCCATTGTCTTACATTGCCCCCTAGAGGGCAGCCTCCAGATGCCCATTCAGGCATACTAATCGGAGTGACTTCGAAGAAATTTCTGGATATTGGTTTCCGGCTCCCAGGAATTGTCTTCCAGTTCATAGCCTTTCCAATTAATCAAGTACTGTACCAATTCTCCCCTTTTTCTACAATCCATAATTGCCTCTACTTTGCATTCCTCAACCCGTCAACAATAGAGGGGATAGGAGGACCCAGCTCTTGGTTAGGGAAGGGTTCAAGGACCTCTGGTTTGAGTAGAGACACATGGGAAACGTGATGGATTTTGTAAGTCAGGTAGTATTAGTTTGTAAGCGGCCAAATAAATTTTTCTCCTCACTGAAAATGACCCAATGTGCTTTGGAGCCAACTTTTCTGAAGGACAGGCTAGCTTTAAGTAGAGGAAGAAGCATAGTTTCCTGTGCGCCAAAGGTGAGCACGTTTCTGCACGTACGTCCCATTGCACGCACATGCACGCAAGTGCATGTTTCCCAGTATCACGGAAAGTGGAACCACATGCATGCGCAGAAACAGCTGTTGTCTTACACATAGCTAAAATGCCACAAGCTGATACATGCTAGACACAGTGCAAATGAATAGGATGGGCCATGTGCTGGAAGGTACAGACATTGATTCCGGAGGTACGTATAAAATGTAACACTACGGATATCTTAACCACTACTGACTTCAATATAACTAATTGGACTATTACTACTACTATATCACCTTTACTAATTTGACTCTATCACTAGGTCCACGATAGCATTACTATCATCAATTCAGGACACTAAATTGCTACAAAACGTATTGTAAAAAATATTTTTGAAGAATAATATATATGATTATGTAACTTGTAATTATAAAGAGTGTAATAACAATGATATAAAGTGTAATTAGCATTTGGTTTCTCCATTCTTAGTGTGAGCTGATTTTGTCCTTTTACACTTTTTGAATTCAATATATTATCCAAGTATAGTTTGCCTCATAATTAAATGGATTAGTTCTATATCATTAACAAGCAAATTATACAATGTAAATTTCTTTCTAATCTGACTCTATGCTTTGAATGCTATGCACACTAATCATATTCCCATATATAAAGGTTTCTCAGTTACATTGACTTATTGATTTCACATTTTTGCAATGTTCCACAGCATTATTTAAGTGGAATTGATTAAACTTAATAATAAATCATATTAATGGAACTGCAGTATAACCATAAATTAAATGTGAATTATTATTATTAGTAGTAGTAGTAGTAGTAGTAGTAGTATCATTATGCTTACATGGTAAAATTATATAACTTCAATTACCGGAGGCTGTATATTTACACTTGTATATCATTATGTGCATGTCTGGGCATGGAAGGATTTTCACACATGTCCTGACACACAAAAACAGTTTGCCTATTTATGGTGTCAGACCTATGACAGTGTGCTGGTGGTTGTTTTCAACTGTTTTCAGCTGTCCCATGTTCCTGTAACTGCTTAAGATTGCATTCTGATTTAGTTTTTGTTCTATGCTTGTGACATTCACTTCTTGCCTGCTTGCATCTCTACTGTAGACTGCTGCTGCCTGCACAGACTTTGGGCTTGATTTACTAAAGGCAAATAGGCTGCTTACATGCAGTGAAATTTCACTTTGCAAAGAATACCCAATTGTGTACAAAGAAAATAAAATACTTGCACTTGATTAGATGATGAAAGTCACGGCATATTTGCCTTTAGTGAATCAACCCCTCGGACTTCGACTAACGTTTAATTTGGTATCTTCACCTAGCTTGACCTTAAATTGTACATAAGTATATTGTTCTACCTGATTGTGGCCAATTGTATTACCCGGTGAACCTGCATACTGGGAAATCTGCAACAAAGTTTGAGTCACTGATTGCTGTTTTAATGCTCTTGTTGCATTTGTATTTTTAAAATGGGCTTTCTACATTTGCCTCTTAATGTATCATTTTAACCAGAGCCCCTTTTTGCTTACACAGGAAACGTATAGATTGTGACTGCATGTTTGGTTACTTAGCAGCAAAGCTGATTTTTAAATAATTTTCAGTCAGACAAAAGTACTATAATTATGCATGACACTCACACCATTTGTTAATCATCAGAAAAAAACGTGTGGATGCATCACAAAATGTTATATTGCCATGGATAGTTGAACTCTGGGTTCGGTTCACTGGTCATTTGCCAAATTCATCATAAACTCTGAACATTGCAAACTTTAATCTGAACCCCAATTTGTAACCTATGCATGTTGGGTATCGTTTTACTCGTTGTAACCTCATCTTTTATATGTCATTTAAAAAATTGGTATTTTGTTGTGTTTTGGGGCATTAAATTAAATGTTTCACTAAATGTTGGGGTTTAATAAGGAGTTGCGCTAATATTATTTTAGTTTACATGCTTGGAAGTTGCCTTAAGCTGTATATGGTATTATGAAACAGTGTGATTCTAACAGGCAGTGTCAGCGACACTGTATTCTGTGTTCACATATTTTGCACGTGTAATACATTTTTAAAATATTAATATTATTATTGTTTGACCTCAATACAGCAGCAGCAGCACTGCAAACAGTTTTACCATAACTAAAAAACAAAATGCCTTTTTGGTAGTTTTTGATGTGACATCTGATTTTTTTTTATTCAGCAGTAAAAGGCAGGAATTGACTGGTGGGGTTAGCAGCCACAACAGATCTAAATGCTATTGGAAACTGTACTTATAAAAATAAACTTAAACTTTGTACAAATTGACCACTTTTTTCACAACACCATACTGAATTGTCTTACACGTTAATAAAATGTCAAAACAGAATGCACAAAAACACTTCAAAATGACAACACCACGTTACATAAACCGCCTCCCATATCCCTAAGTCTTCCTAAAATATTAAAATATTAAAAATATAGACTTTTATAGACTTTTAATCTGTGGTAAAAGTGCCACTCATTTGGGAACCACACGTATGAGGAAGCACAAAACTATGCACCAAAGAGCTCAGTAGGAGCAATGCCTCAATGAGAAAAGTTAGCGGCAAACGGCACATCCTTCTCATTTCTCTAGAATGCATAGCAGCCACTTTGTTTTAGAGTGCTGCTAATGCACCATTTTCTCCTCATTCCTCAAGGGTGCATAACAGTGATGTTTTTGGCCTGGTAATATTCCACCCGTTCCTCCCCACCCCCTAAAGATTCACATGTCAACCATATTATTTGGATGCCTAATGTGGGCTGTTCCTCCTCCCCCTCCTAGAGTGCATAACAGTCAGTGCTTTTTCAACCCTTTGTCAGGGTTTCTTACCCTTCCTTGTTCATTTGCTTGCAACATGGCTTGTGCAGTGTTTGTTCCTCTTTGGCGTCCTCCTATGATCAAACCCATTAACATCATCATTCTGCAACTACTGAAAAAACTCCTACTAAATTCCTGTCTCAGAGTGAAACACCAGCTCACTATTCAACCATCAGCTTGTCCATTCAGTCTATACACTTGGGTGTGTTCTGATCCACCAAGTGCTCTGCAGTTGTTCATGTTTCTTATTCATGACCTTGGCTCTGGCTGACTGATCTCCTGGAACCTAATTCCGGCTATCATTTCAGTTTATTCTGCCCTTAGTGTTCTCTGACCTTGTTTTGCTGAGTACCCACTTTAGCATCTGACCTCTGGCTTGGCACTGACAACTTCCTGGACTTTCGCCATTGTTTTTTTTAAACCTGCACTTTAAGTTTCTGTCTGGTTTCTTGGTTTCCTAACACCCTTTCTCTTCTGCTAATCCTACCATAGGAGGAAGAATGGGGTGCTGAAAGGGGGGGGGGGTGAGGAGGAGGGATGTGTTGCTGGCACTGAGGAGGAGGAGTTTATGAAACCTCATATCAGCCAATAGCAGCCATACAATTTGGTCCTCTTCCTTCTCAAGGCTGCAGTCATTTATTTTTGGCCTGCTAATTCACCTGTTTCCTTCTCCTCCTCCTCCTCCTCCTCCTGACCTCCACAGAGTGCAAAGAGTGCTCATGGTAAGGAGTGTTAGGGTGCTGCCAGTAAGAAAGAGGAGGGTTAGTTGTGCTGGCACAGAGACGGAGGAAATTTACAGTAGGGCAGCTTTAAGGGAGGTGTTTTACCCTTCCCCAATACAAGGGGGAAAGTCTGGGAGGATCTACCTCCACCATCCCAGAGGGAGCCCAACATGCTCCACTTTGATAATATGATCGGGATGGCCTCTTTGTGGCATTTCCTGAGCAAGGCTCTTCAACACTGGATGCATTGTAGCAGGAGAAAAAACTTATGGCTATAGACTGTCCACCCTTCCACAACACAGGAGGAAGGGCAGGCAGCAGCAAATGCAGGAGGGAAATTGTCCTGGCAGTTATGAGGAGTGTTGGCACTGAGGAGATGGATTACATTTTTGGGTGGAGGCTTCAAGAGAGATATGTCACCCCTTGTGGGTACAAGGAGAAAATTTTACCATCAAAGAGAGTGCCAATATTTGAGGTGGCAGAATATTTTTGTCACGTTTCCTCGTGGTGGCTATTTCCATTGCTCTGAGCAACAGTGGTGCATGCAAAACCACCCCCTATTTTGACCTCCTCATTTGCCATAATTGCCATTACAATTTCTAATTCTGCTGTGTGGATAAAAATATTAACACTGATGCAATGCAACCTGGGCACTACCTTTTGCAAAAGCAAGTCCTAGGCCTTAGCAGCACCTGCTCCCTATGAAAAAAATTAAACAATGGGTTCCTTGCAAGATAAGGTTCAGACACTGGTGTAACAGAGATGATAATGGAAACAAACAGTTCTCCTGTTATCTGCACATAGTTCTTTTTTTTAATCAGATGGCTTTTATTAAGCTTTATTAAGCTTTTGCCTTTAACATTCTTTTCATATCCAAAATCAAGTAGTACATTTATAAACAAATACACCACAAAATTAGTAACCAAGCATAATAACCGCACATATTGCATAACACAGAACAAAACAAGAAAAAAAATTGTACCACTGACTGGTTGGACAGTCAGTGGTACACAGAGGAAAAAAGAAAACTTATTGAATAGTAATTTCAAACAGTGTTACTTTGCCATCTCGACCACATCAATTAAAATTTGTGAAACTGATTTCTCAACTGGTAAGTATGCTCCCCAAATCCAATATGCTTGTATACTTCTACTTTCCTTTCCTCTACTGTGGGGGAGTATATTAATACCCATTTCTGCACCAATAGCTCCCGAGCCAGAAACAATGCCACACATAGTTCCCTGAGCTCTTTCGACAATATGAAGGGATAGTATTAATATCATAATGGAAAAGGTGGACACTGACTTTTCAAAGGAGTTGGAAGTCTCACTCAAGGAACCCAATGAAAGAGAACAGGACATGCTGATTAACAAATACAACAGAGTTTTAAAGCAGATCTATTTATATTTTCCATTAAAGCAATCAAATAAAAAATATGTATTCAGTATTGAAAATATGAAAAAAAATAACTTAAAATAGCCAACCTAAGCAGTTTTATTAGTTTGTAGCATTTCAGAGACATTTGCCAGAAATATAATATTGTGTTATTTCAGAGCAATTTTAGTAGTTTGTATTATTTCAGAGGAAATGGCCATACATATCATTTTGTATTATTTCAGAGACAATAGCCATTAATATTGTACTAAATATTGTCCTAACTCAATGCACACTCAAGATATTGCAACAAAAAAGCACCGACTGAATTTTCTGAGTCATCCACCTCAAGGATGTAGGTCAGAGCAGGGTCAGGATGCCTTAGGATTGGTACCGGGGTAAACAAGGTTTTTAATTGGTCAAAAGCCCTTTGTGCCCCTGGGGTCCACTGAAACTGTACACTCTGTTTTGTCAGCTGTATAATGGGGCAGATGGTTGCAGAGAAGTCTCTAATACATTTTTGATAACAGTTGGAAAACCCCACAAATTGCTGTACACCTTTTCTGTCCCCGGTATAGACCACTGGAGAATAGAATTGACAAAGATAGAGATAATGAGTCCTAGAAATGGGATGGTTTCCTTTTCATAATCACATTTCTCTGTCTTTACATAGAGTCTATGTTCCCTCATATGGTTGAGAACCTTCTTAACATGATCACGGTGCAGTTGTGTGGAGGAAGAGAAGATAAGCACATCATGAAGATACACTATAAAATAAAAGTCAAGATAGCCCCTTAAAATATAGTTTACAAAGTGCTGGAAAGTGGCTGGTGTATTACAACATCCAAAGGGCATAACTAAATATGCAAAATGTCCAAATCTGATGTGAAAAGCTATCTTCCACTTGTACCCTTTCCTGATCCTGAACAGATTGTATGCCATCCTTCCCCAGGTCAAGTTTGGTAAAGATATTAACAGTTATAAACCATTGGAAGAGTTTAGGAAGTAACAGCAATGGGTATCTGTTCTTAACGGTAATTTTATTTCATTCTCCATAATCCACACAGGGTTGCAAGGAGTGATCTTTGTTCCCCACAAAGAATATGCCTGCTCCTGCAGGGGACTTAGATGGATGGATGCAACTTTTCTCCAAATTCTCAATGATGTATTGACATAAGGTCAATACATCAATGAATGCTGCTGGAAAGAAAATAAATGAAAATGCTATAAATCTTATTTATGTAATTTGTCAATTTGTGTTCTGCAGTACACAATTTTGAAGCAGAGCAGATGCTATTCAGTCTGCTCATTTCTAATTAACATGCCATAGATCACTTTCGCAGTGCTCTTTTTCCTCAGGAAAAAGAAGGGCAGCTAATAATCAGCTCTTCTCTTATCCAAGAGGGGGACAAGTACTTTCCCAATGTTAAGGGCATGTGGCCTGGTTTGCTTCAGGAGGGGAGGGCTTACTGCTTCCCCCTGTCCTCATTCCCCAGGCTGCTTTCTTGGGTAAGGGTCTTTTGTGAAGCATTAGTGGGACCCCACACCATCTTTTTCTTTTAAAAGGACACATTTTTGTAAACAATATGTATTGTCCCTTTAAGAAAAAAATGCTATGGGGCCCCCACAACCTATAAAAGACCCTTATCTGGACAAGCAGCCTGCATGGCCAGGAAAGGGGGGACAGTAAGCATGGCCCCCCTCCAGCACTTTACCAGGCCACATGCCCTTAAAATTAGGAAGGTACTTTGCAAGGGGGGCATCCCTCTTCCCAGGCACCTTGTCCCCATGTTGATATTGATACAGAACTCATTCCCACATCCAATGCCCCTCTCCAGAACTATACCACTCCACATGCTCCTAACATTAGGAGGGTATCTTGCAGGTAGGGTATCTCCCTTGCAAGGCACCTTACCCCTGTGTTGATATGGATAAGGAACTCCTTCTCACAGCCAATGCCCCAAGAGGATGTGGGTGTCTTTAGAAGGGTTCCAGAATCTTAAAGCCCTCTTTAGAAGGGGTGGGGGAGATATCTTTCCCCCAAGTGAATAAGTACATAGTCCCCCTTGTTACTTATTTACCCAAAAAAAACAATAAATAAAAATGCCCAAACTGTGAAAAAAATTTCTTTATTAGAAAAAAAATGCATCCCAATATCAATCCAATAACAATCACTTCATCCAGTTGTTGATCCATGTTAATCACAATAATCTACTAAATGATGATGCTGACCCAACAACAAGCAGTGCAAATTACAGATCCCATGCTGTATGTCAACAAAGCGTCTGCGAATCCCGGGTGAAATCATTGACCAAATATGGTCATGATCATATTTGGTCAATGGAGCAACCCAGGGGCCCTGGCTGTTTTGTTTACAAGCAAAAACAAACTATTGGCAGATCTCCCAGGCTCCATAGGACCTTGAAAGGGAAAGGAGCCATTGTAAAACAGGATATCTGGGCCAAGGCTCAGGTGTTCAACTGATTCTGCAGGATTCTAAAACTTTTAAACTTCAAGAAGCAGCATCTATTGTAAATGATTCAATCAGCATTTGAAACAGCTTGGAAACCTTTTGACTTCAATATCACCTTAACGTTCAGTAAAAAGCAGTTTTTTGGTCGAACTGGTTTTTAATACTTTTGTCATTTTTTTTTACATTTGTATTTTCTCAGTTACTGTTAATTTAATTATTCATGCTTCTATTGGTTCAAAATGTGTATGCATATTTAATCCAGTTGACCACTAAAGTAGCTGGACTGTGAAGTGGGGTTTATTTACTAAAGGCAAATAGGCTGTTCACTTTGCAAGGGAATTTTAACTCTTTCCAATTTCACCTTAGCTTGGTGAATGTGGTGAAATTTCACTTTGCAAAGAGTACCAAATCATGTGCAAGGAAAAAAAAACAGTATTTTTGCTTGCACCTTATTGAGTGATGGAAATCAGCATAACAATACCTCATTTTTTAAACTAAGGGGAAACTTTGCTGCAAAGTGAAAATTCCCTTGCAAAGAGACCAGCCTTTTGCTTTTAGTAAATCAACTAAAACCGACTGCTTTGGCATTTGCCAGAAGTGACTGTATTTGCAAGAATATTAGTATTCTAAAATAAATGTTTTATAAAATAAAAGTTGTATCCAACATATTGCTTATACTGTACATTTTTACATGTGCAAGACACCTTGTCCCCCTGCACCTGGCAAAATGTCTGTGAGCTATAGGAAGAGTGTTGTAGGGTGTAGCCATTTGGAGACCTATCCAAGTTATATCAGCCTCCATATGTGAGATTTGGTATTAAAGAAATAACTTCAGGCATAAATTAAAAATAAATGCAGTTACAAGTATGACTCCTTTAAAAAAAATGAACTTTTTTTCATAAGACTAAATTATTGAATTTGACCTAATAAAAGCCCCCTGTACATTTCTGTAAAATAAAGTTCAGACTGAGAAGGGGGGGTCAGCACTTTTGCTTTTAGACTTCTTCCCTGAACACACTTACAGGAGAGGCGTGCAGGATGACTTTATGACACTGTGTGCCACTGCTTCTCATTATACAATTAATAGACTAGGGGTAGTTTAGTACTCAAGCTGTATTTTTTAACTGAATCTGTGAGATTATGGACCCAGCTAAGCAGTCTGGCAAGGTCTAGATCACAAGAGCGGCTGAATAACATTACAAATATTTGGGCAATATAGTGTATATGCATTTCACCTATGTATTTAACTGTTTGCCTATAGCTAAAGCAGAACTCTAGGGAAAACAATTCCTAACCTTTGCAGTGGGGCTACCCTGCACTTCAAGGGTTAAGTGCCTGTTTATGTCTAGCTTAAAAAAAGTTATACCACCTCGGATCCGGCTGGCTGTGACAGCGCTCCTACTGCCTGCGATGGTATGTCCCTCAGTGTCCTCACACAGTGTGTAGAACGGGATAATTTAGGGGACCTTAGATCACTGCAGTGGAGGGCAAGGGAGGCACCAGACAGCGGGCTGTCTTCGAAGATCAGATGAGTATAGCTTTTATTTAACCTAGACACAAACAAGCAGTTAACCCTTGCAGTATGGGGATAGCCCCACTGCATGGGTTAAGATTTTTCCCCTGGAGTTCTTCTTTAAACTTTGATATATATCAGTTATCAGCCCACATCAATTTTTCTGTTTGTTGCCATTCAGTGAGTTCTATATCGAATTGTATTGTAAATCAGTAAAATTCATCAACTTGTTGCAAGCTCTTGTGTCACTCTTACAGATCCATATTACATTTCTATCTACAGTTTATATGATGTATTTTTAAAAACATATTTAAAAGATGCTGTCATAGACATTTTCTCTGTGTCAGTGGGTTATTTGCTCCAAGTTCTGTTTACTAGCAATGCATTGTGATAGTAGGATTTCTGGTTCCTACATGGAATGTACAGTATCTGTTGTTTGATTTTTCATCAGTTGTCACGTCCTTGTTGGTTTGCTTTTCCAAGTATTTCAGTACATTAGTATTTCTTAACAATATACCTTAAGGCTCTTATGAACCCTAGGAGCATTGGCAGAAAATATGACCATGAGCAAGCTGAATAAAGAAACACAAAAACTTTTTCATGTAGATATTAGGATAATCTGAAGGTTAGTTTATTGGAAATAAAATACAATTTCAAGTTATTATCTCTTTCCAATATACTGTATTACCACAATGTACTTTCAGACTTCCCCAGATCTGCTGAACAGATACTTGTGGTGTTATATACCATGCATTATCTCTGCAAAGAAGTTATTACTTTTTTACAACATAGAAAGTTGGAGTAACTTGGAAGCAAGTTACATGAATATTTGAAAAAACCATATTTTATCTAAATATATATTGTTTTCATATGACAGCTTTTATATGTTATTATTTATGTAAGTACAGTGTACAAGCAAAATTAAAGCAGTAAATTATATTGTTCTCCATAAAGTCTTTTTTGCTTATAAAGCATTAGGGGGCAGCAAAACATTACCGAGACTTGAGAAAGCTCATTTAACTTTATTAGTCTTGCTCAGAAGTTCGCTGCTAGCTTTTTCAAGACAGGCCTAATGGAAATGCATTAGTGTTTAATTTTACCAAATCTTTATGAACATAGCATTCTGTTCATATAGATGTACAAGAAGTACTGATTCTTGTGCTTGTCACGCATAGATTTAAGGCAAACATGCATGGAAAACATACATTCTTAAAAGTAATGTACTGATCTGATACAACTTGTGAGCTTTTCAAACAGTATTTTATTTTGTATTTTCTTTAAAATAACAATTACTTATCTCAGGTGTATCCAGGGGGGTGGACTTATTATCTGTGCAGATTTTTTCTAGGAGGAATCACAAAAATAAATGTTTAAAGGATATGGCATTATGTCTATTGGACATAACAAAACAATAAGGGACATGGCTGGTATTTAACACAACATAAAGACATTTTAACATACCCATTACATTATACTTTTCTTATTAACATTAAAGCTGAACTCCAGGCAAACAGCTAAATATATATATAAAACATATATAAGACAACTGTATTACCTGCCAAAAGATTTCTATTTCTGCCTATCTAGTGCTGAGATTTACACATCTTTGCTGCAGAGCACAACCCTGTCTGACAGCGCAAGAGACCTAATTTGTCTTTGTACAGACACACACTATATATATATATGTATATATAGTAATACATACATACACCGACCTGAGGCATCCCAGATTCTTATTGCTTCAACTGTCCCTTACCTCTTCCAGCAACTCCAGCAGGGGTGCAGTAATGACGCAGGGACCCTGGCGTTTGGTCATGTGACCACCTTGCTGGATTCCTGATTGGATGGGAAGCTGCAGGCATGCTCCCTCACAGCTCCCCAGGCCCCGAGAACTATGGTTGTTATGTGAAGAATGTAAGTGGCAAGTGCTCAACCGCCTCAGTGACTAAAAACATGGCTCTGGCTGTTGCAGTTTTGGTGTTGTTCTCAAGGTGATTGGGGTGTGCTCAGGCACACCCTGTGCGCATGCCTACACATCTACCTCTCCCAGCTTGTGACTAAATAGTGAAGGGAGACGAATTAGACTGATGAACTAATACTTTACTCTCTCCATGCAATGATGTACAACTGACTGACTCCTTGTGCTATGTCTCATTCCCCCAGTCTGAGCTCTGTTATAAACAAACTGACGGAGGCTGATACCAAGTCAAATTCAGGTACTTACACTGCTTGCATTTAAAAAAAAACATATTTAAGGATTTATTAATAAATAAGGCTACATTCATGTGTGCATTTTACTTCTGTCTGACATTCTGCTTTATAGATAAAATTACATGAACCTAAAGTGCCCATAGACATCGGGTGACAGACTCTCATTTTGGTCTGTTTTTGGCTGGATAGAATGACAATTGTATATCTATGTGGTAGTGTAGTAGGCCAATATGAACATTGTTTGTTAGGGCCAAAGTGATTGCTATGGGAATATCAGCAGACAATAAACACTACACATTCAGGGCGTCTTACTTGTGTGGTAGAGAAGATCCTTTTATACTCTTAATACTCATGCCACCTTTAGGATAGCACTAGTATTTTTGCAATTAGTATATCCCTAAGGGGGTTTCTTTGCCTCTAAATTAATAATATTTCTGCAAATAACCTCTTTGAACTTTAGAAGTAGCTCCTACATTTTATAGTCCTTCCCCAATAGGTATACAACTGCTTGAGAAAATGCTGGGACCTCATGTAAGTTTAAAAGCCAAGGTCCAAATCTATGTGGAAATGCTTCTGCCAGAATTTTTATTTGCTACTCGTGAGTTGTGGCAGCAAACCAGAAAGTGTATTCACTATAGTTAGTGAACATTCACCTTGCCAAGTAAATGTGCTGTACGCTTTTAGTAACCCCATTGAGAGCATACAAAAATGATTATTAAAAAAATATCTATGCTTTATTGCACAATTGTATCTCTACAAAGATGTATAGTGTTTTCTATGTATATTGTAGGTCAGACAAATATAAACCTTTGCATATTAATATTTTGCCTGTTTATCCGCAGCCAACCAATGGAACTATAGGTTCCTTTCAAATATCTATTTTTACCTGCTCTGTTGAGAAAAATGTGTTGTTTACAAAATTCAATATCTCTGACTGAAATTTGCAGAGCGGCTGCTACTCCATAGTTCAACAGGACCATATGATGTTTAAATCAGAGGTAGATGTGGAAGACAAACAACTTCTGTTGTTCTCATTTTTGGACAGTCTTTAACACACTATGACTTGGGTGCACCCCACTATTAACCCCTTCATGACTGCAGACGTACACTGTGCGTCTCCATTGTGAAGTGCCCAAATGACTGTTCACGTACACTGTACGTGAGCAGCTATTCAGGGCTTTGAAATTCCGGTAACTGCTGAGAATAAGCGGTTACCATTCATTAATGGATGCCTTGATATTGAAGCATTCATTAATGATAGAATTAAGATTTTGTAAAAGCTTAATTCTTTCATTAAGGAAAGAATTAAGCTGTTACCAATACTGGATCACTATCAGTGATCCGGTATTTGACAGCTGGAATAGCAGAACGGTGTGCACACTGCTCTGCTATTCCAGTTTTGACAGCTCTGTAGAGATTGGGACTTCCCAATGTTTACAGGCTGTTTGTTACATTCTTCAGCACAGATATATGTAACAATATATTTCTTTGCTGAAACAATGTTTCAAGGCTTCTGATCAACTGGGAACGATCAGAAGCCTTTAGTGAGATCGGATCCTGACATGATGTCAAGATCAGTCATTAAGGTTATTTTTGGCTGTTCCTAAGTTTGGAGCAGCCTATTAATACCCAAAAATTAAAAACATGAATTAAATTATCAAGCAGTCATCGTGACTGCTTGATATAAATGGACAAAAAAGTGTAAACAAGAAATAAAAATAAAGCGTAAAAAATAAAATACAAATTATGTATAGTTTTACAAAAAAATTAACTACTTACAATGAAAATCTGCCGCTGAGCTGCAAATTTGTTTTTCACCCTAAGGGGTTAATTTTGTTCATTAACCCCCTCATGATGGCATTGTTCAAAGTATGTCGCTGTCCTTAAGTGTGACAGTTAGTGACACTTAAGGACAGTGACATTGTAGGCCACCTAACCACTATTAGTTTTTAGAGAAAAAAAATAAAACGTTAGCTTTTAGTTTTAGACTGAAAAGTACAGGGACATTTCTGAAATCCTAACGATGTGAGATATTTACAAAATCAAGGACAAATAAATGAATGTATTTTTTTATTATAATGCATTTTTTTAGCTGTGCTGTTTTTCTAATAAATAATGATAATCAAAACGGGGGAAAGTGTTTTTACATTTCCCCCCCCCCCCTTTTTATATGTTATTCATACTGAGAGAGGCACTAGGTGCACATATGGGCTATAAATATGTAGCCCCATTTTTGTCTTTTAAAGAACAATATACAATATGTGTGGGTTCACTTAGTAAGAAAGTATATTACTTTCAAGGAAGAATCACACAGCAAAAATGTAAAAAGTGCTTCAGTCATTAACGAACAGAAACGGGAAAAAAGCTCAGTCATGAAGAGGTTAAATGTTTGAAGAGGTTAAAGTGTAAGAAAATACCTTTAAAAGATATTTACTCAAAAAATATTAAAATATAATTTATGCCACACCATTAATAACATAACTGCTGTAAAATAACCATACAGGGTATATTGAAGCCTTTACACATTTTTTCCCAATAAGTTTCTTCTTTTATTTGGCATCAAGTTTTCTCCCACCCTGTATGATTGTTACTGCATTTTGCAAAATGCTCTTTGCCTTATCAGAAAAATTACAGGTCACTTAATCACAAACTGCTTTTTATTTGTGACTGTGAGAGTTAAAAATGTGAATTTGGCAAACAAGATTTGCTAGCACTATACATTGATGTGAATTATTTCTCATTATCTTGCTCCAAACGATCCAATTTTTTGAGAGATGAACAGAAAAAAAAGATTAGAATCTAAACACCAAACAGTTTTCCTTAAACAGCCTAAATTGCTCTACTAAAATATCTCAGAAAACACCGATGGTTATCATGAAGCAAAACAATTATGCACATTTTAGGTATAATGTGATAGCAGGATATTATTAGATTTCCTTATAGGCAGATATATTAGGATTTCAGTGTTTTATTGACAGAAGCATCTGAATATATTTCCATTTTACTAAGTGGTGGTTCAAATGCTATTCTATTAAGAAAAAGGTGACTGATATTTGCTTTCTTCTGCTTCAAGGCCTTTCACATAATTGCCCAGCCACAGTATCAAAGATTTCATAATGGCAGTTTTACAAATAAATTGAGGACTTTGCTGCAAGACATTGTAATATCTATTGCTAGATTAATTGTCACACTTTTTGTGGCTGTCCTTATACCAAATATTTTCTTCTTTTTTTTTTGTCCCTTTAGATATTTACCTTGAAAAGAGAACTCACATTCTTGCAGCTTTATGATAACCTCAAGGTGAGTTTTTGATAGCATTTCATTCTGCAGCTCTTCTAAAGTGTTACATTTTTGAACTGTGTGCTAGATACATCCATTGGTTGAATATAAAACCACACATTAAATATAATGGTGTAGTTTTATGTATAATGTTAGTGTATTGGGTCTGAAAGTGTTTGTCCACTAACATGCTCCATCAAAACCCACTAAAATTGAGGCACTTTGCAGCACTTAGATAATGGTTATATACTATTTTCCATTTGCCAGTAGTCTTACATCCCAAGTAATGACACTTTTAGGTGGCAAATAAAAGTATCCTCTTTGCCATTCTTAGACAAGTGATGCAGAAATTGCTTCACTGCAAATTTCTTTGATTGTTTTGGGTAGCACAAACAGTAAAATTGCTATTGAAGTTTCCAGGAAAAAGGTGGAACAATTTTTTTGTACAAATTTTCAATAACACAGTAAAAATTAGAAAGGCTAACAAACCTTTCTAAAAAGCTTTAAACAAACAAATTACACATATATTGTAAGCCTAATGTCTACATTCATTGTGTATTTAAATTAGTATATATCTTTATAAATTACGGATATTGTTGTGGATTATGGTCCAGCTCCTAATTAACAAATTTTGCTATGGAATTCAGAATATCATATTCTCAGAAAAAAACAATGGGGTCGATTTGGAATGAGGTTGATTTGGAATATACATTCTTCAATTTGCAAGGTGTGTGTTCTTTAATCATCCAATTGTGCACAAGCAAAAATCTTTTTTTTTTTTATTCCCTGTGCATTATTGGGAATTTAGAGACACAACTTCTCCTTATTTACATATCTTTTTTTTAAATTCAATACTCTTTTTATTTTAATAATACAATACATAAAACAAACGTATACATCCATAATTACATATTAAAACAGCAATACAAAACAGATAACAATACACACAACAACAAAAAAAGAAAAACAACCACACCTCTCCTTATAAAATTAATTTTCCTCTCAACATACCATATTTCTTAAGCCACATTACTCTTCAGAGTACCAATAATAAATGGGAGAGATATTATACGAGAGATATTATACCCAAGGTCCTTTACCATATTCAATCCGCTTATCCCACATTTTACCATATTTGTCCATAGTACCTCTATGCTTGAACATAATTCCCTCAAATCCAACCACTTTATCTAGTTCTTTCTTCCATTCCTCTACTGTGGGAGGCGCTGCTGAAATCCACCTAAGGGCTATACTACGCCGGGCTACAAATAGAGCCCTCGTTATTGCCACCTTTGTGTAGTATTCCACTTTTATGGGTCCAAAAATACCCAGGATACATAACATGGGATTATTAGAAATATGGACTCCAAAGGCTGTATTTATTATGTCTACTATTTCCTGCCAATATCGTTTCAGCTTGGGGCATCGCCATTAACGATCCAGGTTCAACCCCACACTTTGGGCATTTATAATTTTCCCTGAATCCTATCCTATGTAGGAATTCAGGGGTCCGATATGTTCTATGTACAATATAAAGCTGCGTCAATTTGTGTGATGCAGATGGTGAAACTAATTGAATTGACAACAACGCCTCCCTCCAGAGGGCTTCATCCAGAGGCCCCAAGTCCATTTCCCAGCCCACTTTACATTTCATGGGAGATTTATTCAGGACCCCAGGTAATACATTTGCATACATCTTTGAGATCAAACCTCTCGTCACTGTTGTATCAAAAAATGTATCTATAACCACATTTGCATCAATGCAGACCTTACGTACACCTGGATGTGCTGTAAGCGCATGCCTTAGTTGCAGATATTTGTAAAATTGAGCATTTGGTAGCAAATAACTTGCCTGTAACTGTTGAAACGAGCACAAAATACCCTGATCATAGATTTGCGTCAATGATTCAATCCCCGTTTCCTTCCATATGCCAAAACCCTGAAGTTTGTTTACTTCGTGCAATACCCCATTATCCCATATCGGAGTGTATTTTGTAAAGTATGAAATATCCAGTAGCCCTTTAATGGACTTCCACAATTTACCAATTAATCTTAAAGTGGGAAGATTTGAAAATTCCCTCAAATACAGAGTAGTTTCAAGGGCCATAAGGGGGTCCCTATTGTAAAACAGATATTTAATAATATCATATGCCCCTATCCTCTGTCCTGGCAAGTTCCATCCCGCCAGGTGTCTAAACTGTGTGGCCAAAAACATTATCCATGGATTTGGAAGTGCCAAGCCCCCGGTTCTCTTAGGATATTGCAAGATTTCTAGTTTTATCCGTGCTTGTTTCTTCTTCCATATCAACTCCCTATATACTGTATTTATTCTCCTGAATATAGTTTGAGGAATCCAGCATGGAGAATTGTACAGTATATAGGAGAGCTGAGGCATCCAAATCATTTTAATAAGATTTAATCTGCCCACCGGCGAAAGGGGTAATTTACACCATACATTGCATTGTTTCTGAAATTTCTGCAAAATTGGTATTAAATTATCTAGATATGCCTCGATGTTTACTCTAATCCTTACACCCAAATAAACAAATGATTCCACTATTTGTATATGCTGAATTTGCATCGGCAGTGGACATGGAAGAGGATCAATCGGAAGTAACATAGATTTTTCCCAGTTGACACCTAACCCTGAGAACCTACCAAATTCCATAAGTAGAGACATTACCTTTAATAGAGAATGATTAGTATCAGCCAAAAAAACCACTGTATCATCTGCATATAATAGTATCTTATCCTCTGCCTTACCCTGCTTAAACCCCATTATCTTGTCTGAGTTTCTTATTAAATTAGCTAACGGTTCTATCGATAGTGCAAATAACAGGGGAGACAGGGGACACCCCTGTCTAGTCCCCCTCATCATTTTAAAAGCTGGGGATAAGGCCTTATTTACTTGTATTTTAGCCAAAGGATTGGCATGTAGTAGTTGAATATATGAGATATATCGGGGGATAAAAAATTAGTCCTATCATCAGTAATTATACGCATTTTTGCAGGATATAGCATTGAATACTGTATTTTCATTTGGCGCATTCGTTTTTTCACTTCCTGGTATTGAGCTCTTTTTTTCTGAACTTCCTGTGAAAAGTCCAAGAATAGCATCACTCGCGCACCTGCCACAGATATAGCTCCCAATTCACAAACTTTACGGAGGATTACCTCCTTATCTTCGTAATTAGTCACTTTAAGCAACATAGTCCTTGGGAAATTTCCCTGTACCTTCATATGTGCAGGAATTCTATAAGCACTCTCAATCATAAACATAGGAGATCATTGTTCTTTTCCTCTTGTCTCTACGATCCAATTTTCCATATACGCCACCGGATTTAACCCCTCAGCTTGTTCAGGCATTCCCACCATTCTGATGTTATTGCGCCTTGCTCTGTTTTCCAACTCTTCGATCTTACTAGAGGTAATAGTAACTTTTTGCAAAGCCATTTTAAGATCGGCACATACAGAAGCATTTACATCCTCCAGCTTGTTAATTCTCCAATGCCTCTTCAATCAATAAAAGCACTTATATATAAAATCCAGTGAATAGTTAAACAACAAGTGATACGTTATAAAAAACGAAAAATTTTCAGAGAAATTGCGGTTTGCAAAAATTAGTAATTACTTTTCTTATTTCCGTAATGTCTGAGTGGAAAGTTTATTCGTTCAATAGAGGGTTCCTCATGGATGTCCACAGGAGTCCGTATCCGACCACCCAATGGTCCAGAGATTCCCGAACAAGACTGTGGTTATAATGATCCGGCACAATCTTTTCTCTCCAGATCTAGCACTCCGGTTTGTTTTTCTTTTATGGCGAGTTTCCTAAAGACTCACCGCCCAACTGGCGGCAAAGACAAGATAAATGATATAATCAAGCTTAAAATCGTTTAAAAGGATGTCAGCTGTAAGCGGCGAATACAGATATTCCTTGACGCGTTTTGTTGATTTAACTTTTTCAAAAGGAGTCAAGTATACCACTGGGGGGAGCCAAATCACCTCCTTCAGCTTCTCCACCATCCAGCTCTCTGCACTTCCACCCACTGCCACCGGAGGGAGCCAACAAAATGGAGCAGACGGAACAAACGAAACAGCAGCAGATCTCCTTCCCCTCCGAGCATCGAGCCTCCACTCACCGCAATCTGGAGCGGCGTCTGCCAGATCACCACCGCCCTTCCCCGGGACGGGCCGACTGACATCCACCGCCCCAATCAACCAGGGCAAAGGTATGTGCAGAGGGAACCAGCAAAGCAAAGCACAGCAGCAGAGGAAGCTAGCAGGGGACTCGTGCTAGCAGAATCAGCCAGTCAGCCAGCCCGCAGTCTCATATTAGAGGACTGTCAGAGCAACTGTTTCCACACCACGCCGGGTCCACGCGTGCACGCCCACTCACATCCACTCACTAGTCACACCCCCCTCATTAATGACAGGAAGTCCTTATTTACATATCTAAGTAAATATTTACTTTCCAAGGTGAACATTTACTTTCTTAAGTGAACAGTCTCTATTCCTTTGATAAATCAAACTCATTGGGATTGATTTACCAAAGGACTATGTTTTAACTTCTGTGTAAACCGTATTGGATAGAGTGTGAGAGGATTAGATCCTCTCTAATTTCCCATCATGGCGATACCCAGAACACTGTTTTGCTTCCTGATCCCCCATTTTGGGGTGCATTTTCTAGATATTCCTGCAGAGAATCCACTAGGGGAAAATGGGTGCTCATGGACATAAATTATGCACTCCTATCACGTACCTGAATGGAGACCCAACTTAGAAGGGGGCTAGCCGTGCACCTATCATCCCACACCTCTGGAGGTGATGAAAGGGGATGTAAGGACAGAGAGAAGCACTGGCTGGATGAGGCTGCTCAGAGTACTGGCGAGATGAGGCACCAAGTGCCAAACCAGGAGCGAAGTCAGGTTTACAGTTGGAGTCATACATGGGAAGCAGAATCTTGAAGAGCCGAATCACAGATCAGGAGCAAGCAAGGTCAGGAATCGTAAGCCAGGATCATACATGAGAGAGCAGAGAGTTGAGGTACCAAATTGGAAGGAAGGGGGAAGTCAATGATTACAAGCCGGGTTCAAACACAGGAGATCAGGAATGCAGGAACAGAATGCAGGGCATGCAGGGACAAGCTGATGACCATTTAGCAACTTCATCATGACTTCTATCAATTTAAATAGACAAAGTGTGCCTGCTAATGAGCGCGCAGCAATGCACTAACGTGTGTGCACACTTGCACTATTGTGCCTGTACATTGCCCTGTGCCAAAGCAAGTTTGCCTGGAACATTGAGCTTAGGATTGCATGCACATGTGGGCACGCATCTATGAACAGGGGCCAGTTTATGAGTAAGTCTCTTACAACTCCAGAGAAGATAACACTTACAGAAGTGCTTGGGTAGAACCAGAACAAAAAAATTGGGATTTCCACAAGATGCAGAAAGATAGTTTTAAGAAAATGACAGAGTAACTAACCTCTTCTGGCTCTATGCAACATAAAAAGATTCTGGTTATTTTTATATATTAACTGTGTTTTACTGAGTGTACCTTTTAATATATAGCCAACGGAAAATATAATTAATTCCCAGAGTCTCCCAAAGTAAACCAAAGGCAGAGTAAAAACAAGTTTTAATCTGCCACAAGTTATATGTGCTATGGTTTGATGTGAATCCTGTAGGTTCAAGGTTCACTGTTCCAGCAAATTTATGTGCAGATTCCCTCAGAAACAGCTAAACCATAATGCTGTGTATGGCCTTTGAGCTATGGCTAGCAGGCTTAGAAGGGCCAATAAAAGGGCCTTTGCCTCCTTTTGTATAGTATCAGCGAATTGGAAGCTAAAATGTAATTCTGATTGCTAGCACTTTAGCCAATCAACCCCTTTGCTGCTTTTGTTGTCCCTATTATTGGGAGCTTTTTTTGTCTTTTTCTGCTGTTCCATCTATGTTGTTTTGAGGCTTTTCTTTGCTGCAAGGCTTCTCTTAAAAAAAGTGGACTTTTGTTTCAGGAGTGGCATTTGGGGGTTTTCATTTATTTTGTGTGTTTTTCAAATTTAAATTTTATGTTGATATGGCTTTTTTTTAGTTTTTGGCTCTCAAAGTGGTGAAAACACTTGTGACTCACCATCCATCCCTGGAGTTTCGGTCATTCACTCGGCTGCCCTCGGCAGCTTAGTGAATAGACCCCTATATCACTTAAATTTACTGCACCCCCTAAATTCCCAACAAAAGAAATTTAGGCATACATCAGTTAGGTTTATCATCCCATTGCCAATTTTATGCTGCTGTATCCTCCTGCAATATCTTAATTCTTGTGGTAAAACTCCAGCCTGTGCTCCTTGTCTCTTTTAAAATTGGCTCTAGTCTTGTTCATTAAAATTGTCCTGCTGATGGCCAAATTTACATTGCTGTATCATCACAGTTCTTATCTGTAAATTTTGGCAAATTCTCCCTCATTTAATATGTCTTGCTGCTGGTCAATTTACACTACTGTGTCATCTGATATCGTTGAATTCTTAATGGGATCTTGCTAGAAAGTGCCCATTGTCAGAATAGTTTTGCATCAGTAAGAACAAGATGGCCACGGCAAATTGGCCAATTTATATCTGCTGTTCAAAGTGAGTCTTTTATCGTTTGAAGAAAATGCATGTATTGCTACTAAAGCTACCTGAAAAGAAAACAGAATTGAATCAGTTTGAGGTGGTGCTGCTGTATGTAAGCTTATCAAGCTAACTGTAAAAGAAAATAATCAATTCCACAGCCAAATATACACTGCCAGTGTACACTGTCGCTGAGACTGTGTTTGAAAATTGTACTGTTTCGTAACACCATGTCCAGCTTTATGACATCCCTCCAAGCATGTTATTTAAACAATGTGTGTATTTTCACAAATATTGGCTTTTTGCCCATAAAGCCAGTTGAAAAAAAAAACCCTCTCCCTGCTGTTTGGTATGTAGCACCCCCAAAGGCAGGGAGGGCTGACATTTCACTCTCAGGGGTAGATCCTTAGTCAGTGAAGGGACATGTAATCAACAAAGTTGGGTGTCAATCACTTTAAGTTACTTGTTTTTACCTTTTTAAATGCTTAATTGCAGAACAGCATAACTGGGAGAGAGGGTATAGGGCTTTAGACATCCATAACAAAAATACAACAGGTTCCAGACTCACCAATCCCTTCAGACTTCCATAGTGTAGAATAATTAGAAGTACAGACTTACACTGGGCAATGGAGCAACACCTGAATAGGGATGTGCATGAAATCTTCCCTGGGAGAGACACCAGACTTGATCCTGAGGTCCATATCAGCTCCTGGTACCTCCATTAGTCATATGGTTTCTCTGGTTCTTTTCCCCACACAATTCTAGACTCCTCCTGGGTCCACATGTGGCCTCCTCCAGACTGGAGTCCTGGTCAGCTTCTCCATCTCTGTGCTTCCCACTCCCCCAGGCCAAACCTGGGGGCAGACCTGAACTGAGCACATGGTAATTCCTGAGCATTTATGCACTCTCCCAGCATGCACCACTGGCAATTAAACTCTTCACAATTAGCTGGTAAGGCATAGACACTCCTGATGTTCCTCTATTGGCTGCCCCACACTGTAGCAGGATCAAATCCTACTCAGGCAGGTATAATCAACAGCAGAACACCTGAAATTAACTGCATAATATCCAACTACAAATCATCCAGACTGATTACAGTGACAGCAATGCAAAATTTCCTATTATTAACCACCTCCCATCCATGGCCTTCCTGAATGGCCAGACGGGAGCCTATAGGAGCGGGAGGGCGCCTTAAGACGTCCTTCCCCTCCCCCCCTTGTGCGCGGTGCCCAGCGTGCAGAGTGGGGAAACTTTTAGAAATGTAAACAGCCAGCCATGGCTGTTTACATTCAAGCGATTGGGCATCTCTAGAGACGCCCGATCGCTTGTAGTAGGTGCAGGTGTGCACCGCCCGTCTGTCTCCGTTGCCGCCACTGCCGGTCCCGAGATCCGCTATGCCCGGTGCGGCTGGGAGCAGCACGGCTACTCTGTAAGTGGAGATCAAAGGGAGGTCAGTACACTATCTGCCTTTGATCTCCTCTCCGGTCCCCGAATTCAGGAAGTGATGTAAATTACATCACTTCCGCATTCCGCTGTCACTCATTACAAATATTAAAGCATAAAAAAAGCTTAAAAAATAGTCACAAATAATTTTTTTTTCAAATAACACAAACATTTTTTAAAGTCCCCTGGCCCCCCACATATAAACAAAAATGCGTAGGATGCGCCAACATGCGAAAATGACGATTACGCCTATTGTGTTACATATCGCCGTGAATGTCGCAGCGAGAGCAATATTTTTAGGGCCATCAATCACTGATTACATTAAACTGATGAGCGGTAAAAGCTTTTAAAGCTTTGCCTATGGCCAATTTTGGGTGTGGTCGTTTTCTGCGATTTTGCGGGCGCACACAATTTTAAAGCTTAACATGTTTTGTGTCTATTTACCTGATCTGACCCCGTCTTTTATATTTTACCCAAAATTTGGGGTGATAATAAATGTTTCATAACATTTCATAGGGAAACAGGTTTTGTTTTCAAAATTTAGGGTACTTTTTTTGTTATATAGTAAAAAATAAAACCCCCAGTGGTGATTAAATACCACCAATAGAAAGCTCTATGTGTCCCCAAAAAATGGTATAAAATCAGTTTCAGTACAGCGTTGCATGATGGAATGATTATCAGTCAAAGTATCTCAGAGCTGAATACTGAAAAATGGCCTGGCCAGGAAGGGGGTTTGAACCCTAGTCTTCAAGTGATTAAAGTGTCCAGAATTTAACAACAAGATTCACCTCCTATAAACTTTAATGGGATTCGCCTCTAAATTTGAGTTTGCTGATTTTTGAACAGGAGTCATCAAACCCTTGACGAATCAAACCCAACAGATTTGCACATCACTATCTATAAATTTTAGTATGTGGAAACTGGAATTCAGCCATTATTTAACATTGATATCTTCAGTATAAAGAAATGTCCTTATGTATTTTAGGGTATTGAATAAAAGTGAAAACAATAGAGAAACCTGTTATTGTTTCAATCAGCAGTAATGCTTGCAACAAACATTAAAACAAATAGATCATTAAGAACAAAAGTCCAAAAAGAAAAAAACAGAAGAATAGATAAGTGGAAGAATTAGAGAAGAGCAGTCCCTGGAGTGTCTCTTCACCCTTCTCTGCAGTGGTCTAAGGTCCCGTAAATCATCACGTCTATACACAGTGAATTAATGTGAGGATGCTGTGGAAGATTCCAGTGCTGCAGTGGAGGAGGAGAAAGGCTGGAGGGAGTGCTGTGATAGCTGGCCACCTCAGAGCTTCAGGTGAGTATAGCTTTGGTATATAACTTTTATATTTTTGCACCTGGACATAAATGAGCACTTAACCCTGGCAGTGCGGGAATAGCCCTACTGCAGGGGTTAAGACAGACATGCAGTAATGCAGCTTGCCATTCGTTAAATGTATTTTTTTAAATGCAAGCAGTGTAAGTACCTGAATTTGACCAAGAGACATCAGCCTCTTGCAGTCCTTGTACAGCAAAGCTGTATAGGGAGCCAACTAGCTATGCTGCGATCCTCATGTGCTCATAAGAGTCTGCTGATAGCAGCAGAGCAGAGTAAGAGAGAGGGAGATGAGTTTATCAGTCTGCTGCTTCTCTTTCCACTGTCCAGTTACAGGCTGGGGGTGGAAAGGAAACCGTTTACTGTTATTTTACTGTCTTCCACCTTGACAGACAGGGCTGTGCTGTGAAATAGAACTGTGTACATATCAGGACTGGATATACAGAAATACAAGTACTTTCACAGGTAAAACAGATGAACTTGCATTTCATCTGTGTGTTTAGCTGTTTACCTGGAGTTCGGCTTTAAGTTCCCTCCTCTAGGGAGTGCCTGTAAAGTATTTTTATAAGCGATTGAATTCCATAAGACTAAGTGATGTGTTAAATCCCAAGGTTCTAAGACTTTATTACATAATTCTGAAATATAATGGATTCTAGCTGTCAATTGCTTCATCATCTTGATGTCTTTTGTTCATATGTAAAGATCTGTTAATGAAGGAGCATCAGTGTATTTCCATTTAAGAGCTATTAAGCATTGAACTGCTTTTAGTGTGTAAAGAACTAGATATGTATAATTCTTTGGGATATATGCTTCATGCATAACCATGAAAGAAATGTTCTAGAATAAAACATTTGAAGGAATTTAGCCTTTAATATTAGTAATGTGACTGATATCCAAAAATGAGCTATCGGAGGGCAAAACCAATAGGTAAGGAAATAAGAACCGATGTATTTATTGCACCTCTGCCATTTATTAATAATATTAGAAAAATGCTTATCAGCATTATAGTATGTTATGCTGGCTCTGCATACATAGTGTTCTTACATTCTTGTATTCAGATTAATACCTAAAAGAGCATCATACATTTTATGATAGACAGTGTTTACATATAATTTAAAATCTGTAAAATCTAAAAAAGATAGAGCATTGGATGAGACTTTGGTATAATGATAAATGTTCAAATAGTGAAAAAAGCTTGAGAAGATACATCTGTAAAGATTCCCATGTATCCAGGTCATGGTATAACTAGTAGTAGTTAGTTACATTTACTGGACTTAGTTAAATGTTAAAGACATTTCACAGGTTATCCAAACTGATTCTTCAGATCAAATGAGGGACAATACATTAAATTTTCCTTTAAATTTTAAACATTTTATTTTGGCAATTTAGTCAATTATAAAAATCATGACCGTTTTCAAGGTTGTATTATTTTGCATGACAATCTAACTGTGATGAATTGTATAGATAAAAATACTGTATGTGATTACAGATTTTGTTATGGTAAGGCTACATAGTAAAATAGTTCCTGGAGACCATGTCTTCAGCTTAAAAACTGCAGCTAAAAACACAGAAAATCAAATATTTTACATGCTTATGTGTGTGTTTTTCCTTTCATAAAGTATTTTTGTTTATTTGCAATGTGTTCAGTTGGAATTCATTTTTCAAAATCTGAAATGTTTCCAGTTAAGTTTGTCTATTAAACAGTAAATACATAGACCAAAAGGGGAAATGGAACAATATGGCACACATAAGTGACAAATATTTGATGAGTCTGAAGTGGTGGATTGCTGGACACCAAGCTAAATAAGAGATCAAGTGTCATTATAGGATAATTTAAAGAATACCTCTGGGCAAAACTTTTATTAACCCTGGCAGTGGGGCTACCCCTCACCCACACAGAGCCGGCTGCCTGCTTTTTACATCACTGAAGCCTGTCTTCTCCTATGCTGCAGCATTATAATGCTCCTCAGAGTCCTCATATCTATACACTGTGTATAGAATGTGATGATTAATTAAGGGACCTTAGACTGCTGCAGAGGAGGGAGAAAGAGGCTGGAAGGACCGGCCTAAGAACCAGCTGGCTCAGCAGTTTGGGTGAGCATAACTTTTTTTAGCACCTAGAAAAAAATTATTAGTTAAGCTTGCAGTGTAGGGGTAGCTGCACTGCAAGAGATAATAACATTTTTGCCCAGAGTTCTTCTTTGAAGTTAAGGCAACTCTCTATTCCCCAGATGCCCTTTAACAGGGTCCTTGGGATTGTCAACAAGTCAGACTCTGGCAGAATTGGGCCCTGCGATTATTGGTGGAGAGCGATGCACAGGTGACCTGATCCTGGAAAGTTACGAGAGCAGTAATACATTGCCAAAATCCAGCATGATAAATCATAGTCCTGATTAAAAGGGTACTTTGTATAATGAAACAAAATAAATCAAGAGCGCTATGTAAAAACTCACATTTGGGCTGCTGCCAAGTCTCGGGGGTGAAAAAAACACTGATGTCCCTGTTTAAATATGAACTGGCAGAGCCAGATGACTTTGGAACGATGAGTGCCTGAGTGGACTGTGACTGATGTTGAGAGCGGATGCTGTCCTCTGCTGGCCAGCTTGAGCCGTTGCGGCAGACAGAAAACACCCAGGGGCCGTCAGTGTGTCAGGTGGCTCAGAAGACAGAGTGTTCCTGCGGCGCTGTGAGTCCGAGATATAGTGCCATTCAGTCACTATATCACTACGTGTTTCGAGGCATAGCCGCTTTGTCAAACCATCATTAGTAGTGAGAAAAATGCTTTTTCTCACCACTAATCCTGGCTTGACAAAGAGGCTGTGCCTTGAAAGGGATCTCCGTGGGCGGTGGCTACTCGCTTCGAGGCACAGCCGCTTTGTCAAGCCAGGATTAGAAGTGAGAAAAAGGCTTTTTCTCACTACTAATCCTGGCTTGACAAAGAGGCTGTGCCTCGAAACGCATAGCCGCCCACGGGGATCCCTTCTTACAGACAACTCCTAGTTTCCCTCATCATCACCACATAGTGATTGAACTGCACTATATCTCGGACTCACAGCACCGCAGGACCGCTCTGTCTTCTGAGCCACCTGACACCCTGACGGCCCCTGTGTGTTTTTTGTCTGCTGCAATGGCAACATCAGTCACAGTTCACTCAGGCACTCATCGTTCCAACGTCATCTGGCTCTGCCAGTTCATATTTAAACAGGGACATCAGTGTTTTTTTCACCCCCGAGACTTGGCAGCAGCCCAAATGTGAGTTTTTACCCAACTTACAGTTGTAGCACTCTTGATTTATTTTGTTTCATGCTGTTTACCAAAGGGTTCCTCTCCCTGATTTACATAGAGCTTGCACACTGTTTGTTATAGCCTGTGTCTATAAGTTGTCACCCCATTGTAGTGCTCTCTTCCATTTTTTACATGTACTTTGTATAATGGTTTACCTACTGCTTGTCGCTTTCTTGATTTTAAAATACACACACTAATATATGATGATGTCAGGCATAGCTAGGTCTCAGTTATTTTAAATGCATGTAAAACCTATCAGATGTAAAACTGATCTAGAGACTCTTTAGAGCTAATTTATCAAATGGGGGTATCACACACCACATGATAAAAGTGAAATGTCATGCATTATTACCACCAAATTAAAGCGGACGTTCACCCTAGAATTATTCAATGAACATTAAACAGTCATATACCACATGCATAGCACCATGTTTGACTTCTGTTTGTGCTCTGGTTGTAGAGCAATCAGCATTAGAAAGCTGACGGCTGTTATCAGCCACACCAGACAACTTTATACATCTTTGACAGAATCACCGCAATGAGGAAACAAGTTCAAGCAATCTTCTAGTCTTACCAATCGGTGTAACAATCACAAGATATACACTATATTGCCAAAGTATTGGGACGCCTGCCTTTACACACACATTAACTTTAATGGCACCCCAGTCTTAGTCTGTAGGGTTCAATATTAAGTTGGCCCACCCTTTGCAGCTATAACAGCTTCAACTCTTCTGGGAAGGCTGTCCACAAGGTTTAGGAGTGTGTCTATTGGAGTGTTTGACCATTCTTCCAGAAGCGCATTTGTGAAGCCCGGTACTGATGTGGGACGAGAAGGCCTGCCTCACACTCTCTGCTCTAATTCATCCCAAAGGTGTTCTATCGGGTTGAGGTCAGGACTCAGTGCAGGCCAGTCAAGTTCCTCCACCCCAAACTTGCTCATCCATGTTTTTATAGATCTTGCTTCGTGCACTTGGTGCACAGTCATGTTGGAACAGGAAGGGGCCATCCCCAAACTGTTCCCACAAAAGTTGGAAGCATGAAATTGTCCAAAATGTCTTGGTATGCTGATGCCTTAAGAGTTCCCTTTACTGGAACTGAGGAGCCAAGCCCAACCCCTGAAAAACAGGCAAGTGCCATTCTCCTGGCAAATGCCAAATCCAGACACGTACATCAGATTGCCTGACAGGGAAACATGATTTGTCACTCCATAGTGCAGTTCATGTACCCATCGCACTCAGAGCCACTGCTCCAAAAATGGAAGGTGGGTGCAGCAGGTATGAACTGGTAGCTTCCGACAAAATATCAGTAAAGGATGGACACCAGCACTCCAAAGCATGTTCAGTATGTGTTTATTAACATACTAGTTGCAAATAGAACACTCTAAACAACAGTTTGGGGTCTCACAGGATCCCCTTCATCAGGCAAACAAGTGTCTTCATTTGTTTGCCTGATGAAGGGGATCCAGTGAGACCCCGAAACATTGCATAGAGTGTTCTACTTGCACAGTGCCAGTGTCCATCCTTCACTGATATTGCAAACAATTTGCTTCACTTGTTTGCCTGATGAAGGGGATCCTGTGAGACCCCGAAACGTTGTTTAGAGTGTTCTACTTGCAACTAGTACGTTAATAAACACATACTGAACTTGCTTTGGTGTCCCGGTGTCCATCCTTTATTGATGCTCGTCACTCCAGAGATTATGTCTCCACTTCTCTAGAGTCCAGTGGCTGCATGCTTTACACCACTGCATTCGACGTTTTGCATTGTACTTGGTGATGTAAGGCTTGGATGCAGCTGCTCAGCCATGGAAACCCATTCCGTGAAGCTCTCTATGCACTGTTGTGGTGCCAATCTGAAGGCTACACAAAGTTTGGAGGTCTGTAGCTATTGTCTCTGCAGACAGTTGGCGACTTCTGCGCATTGTGCGCTTCAGCATGCGCTGACCCCGCTCTGTAATTTTACGTGGCCTACCACTTTGTGGCTGAGTTGCTGTTGTTCCCAGTTTCTTCCACTTTGTTATAATACCACTAACAGTTGACCGTGGAATATTTAGTAGCAAGGAAGTAGCAATTTTACGGAACACCTGAATCCAATGATTTGGAGGGGTGTCCCAATACTTTTGGCAATATAGTGTAGATAGCGTGAGGGAGGTTGAGTGAAATGAGGTGCAAAGTGTTCCTGGTAATAGCCGGCAATTTTCCAATGCTGATTGCTGGACAACTGGAGCGTGGTAAAAAAAATTATTGTTTTTCATTTATAAAGGTATATGTGGAATATGGCTTTTTAGTGTTCATTGCATAATTCTAGGATGAACTTCCACTTTAATACATTTCCAGGTGTTATGAACACCTGAAATATTTCCCTTGTGATCTTAACATAATTGACAAAATTCTTTCAGGTAAAAAAGAAAATGATTTCCCAGATTTGGCATTATTTAGGCTTCTTCATCTGTGTCAAGCAATTAAAAAAAATAGCTATCACACTATCTGATAGAGTTCCTGCCCTATAAGCAAAGCACTGTTAAGCTTAAAAAAAGGATGAATGTGTCTGTTTCTGCTTCTGCTTGGTCACCAAACATGGGGAACAGACTCTTCCTTGTTTACCCTCTGGCTAAGAAGTAAAGGAGATCCCATTTGGGAGAGAAAGTTGAGGGTGCAGGGAACTCTGCGGAGCTGCCTTACCAGTGACACCCCTGACTTTAATATCATATTAAATATAATAGTGTGAATAATGTTAAACATCAGAGCCACAGACAGTTCTTAAGATAGGAACCACAGTGCGTATTAGGTACATAGGTCTTGTGTCTAAAGATTAAGTAGGTATTAGAATTGACATGTTAAAAAATATTACTGTGTACTTTTCTGGTTTATGTCTACTTTGGAATAGTAAGTATATTGTTGTTTGAGGGCTGACAAGCAGTGCAAATTGTTTAACTGCAGCTCTGCAGCATCTGTCAGTCTCTTTAGTATTCACCACTTCTGGGAATGTTGGATGTATGTGTCCCCTGCCACATTTCACAGTTTCACAGTTTCACCCCAGCCCCTATGTTATTACAGGACTCAAAAGTGAAGTATGGGTCAATGGAAGGAGCCATAGCATATGGCAGGGGACACATTAATCCGCCAATCCAGAAATATTAAATGCCAAAATGACTGAAGAAGGTGCAGTGCAGGAAAGGAGGGAAGGTATGGGACATGGGCTACTGGAGAGGGAGTATACTACCTCTTCAGCTCCATCTTTTAAGAACTTGACAAGGTCACTTAAAGTTAAGCATGAGGGTTAGACATTGCAAAACTATCTAAATCAAGAAAATAACTCACCAAACAATCTGTGAAGCAGAATAATTAAATTATTATTTCTGGAAGATTTGTTTTAAGGGTTTCTTGTGTGGCTGCATACAGCAGTCTATTGCATTTCAAAATACATAGATGAGTAATTAATACTACCATCATACCACAGTTTATCTACAATATGTGTTTGAATTGAAATGGCTGATGTAAAATATTGCATCTACATTTTTAAATATAATATCCCCGAGGCTTCCTTGTCTTTTTCATTAATCATCATGCTTTCAAAACTAGGGAAATATTATGACTAACATATTTCAGTTTTGAAGATCCTATCCTAAAGCATCTTTTAAACAGTTTTATGCTAAGCAATATCTCTTACATTATTGACTAGCTCAGAAAAAAAGACTTTTCCATCCATTTTTCTAAACACTTCACTAAATCCCAAATGAAAATAGGAGTTCAACAAAATTATTCTATGACCACTGGTAAAGAAAAGTAATAAATGTAGATTCTGACTTAACAATCCCATTGCATTCACAGTTTTTAAGATTACTTGAAAACTATTTTTTACATTTTTTACTACCAAGCAAAATTAAATAAAAAATACAAAGAATAGCAAGGAGTGTCCAGATAGTAGTAACTCGGCCAGGTCTGCAAATTGCCTTTTACTTCACCTCTGTTGATTTTTTTAAATTTTATTTGGATAGCTCATCATAACCTGACTGGTAGTCATGTCTCATTTCACTGATTTAAAGTATAAAGAAAGTGTGGGGTATGCACCAAAATTGTTGACCTCAGAGTTATTATTATACAGGATGTGTGGGGATGAATTGTTTGAGAAAGTGATATTTCAGTGGTTAGGTTGAGGTCGGATAAGCTTCCCTGAAGAGATGAGTCTTAAGGGATCGCCTAAAGGCAGTCAGAGTGGGAGATAGATGGACAAGTTGGGGTAAAGAGTTCCAAAGAATGGGGGAGACTCTAGAAGTCCTGGAGGCAAGCATGGGAGGAGTTGACAAGGGAGCTAGAGAGCAGCAGGTCTTGGGAGGAGCGGAGGGGACGGTTAGGGTGATACTTTGAGACAAGGTTGGAGATATAACCTGGGGCTGAGTTGTGGATGGCTTTGTAAGTGGTTGTTAATATTTAGAATTTTATCCTTTGGGCGACTGGAAGCCAGTGCAGGGATTGACAGAGAGAGGGTTGCAGATACTGAGCAGTTGGTTAGGTGGATAAGTCTGGCAGCAGCATTCATGATAGACTGAAGGGGGATAGCCTGTGTAGAGGTAAGCCAATTAGTTTTGCTAAGCCAATGAACTTTACTTCTTAAATGTGATTTACTAAATAACAGTCCTTTTTTTCATTACAATCTGGAGATGTGCACAACTATGATAGCATTCATGTAACAACTAACTTACAAATGTGGTTTGCAAAACAGTATCCACTCCAGTGTCTGAACATACTATGGGTTAGTGGTGGCAAGCCTGGAATCAAAACTATATTTGCTCCTATGTCTTCTGGACTGTGTTTCATCGGTTAAATGTGTGTGCTGTTAAATGGAGTTATACGCTGAGCTCATGCTATCTGAGGATGCTGCCCCAGGGGTGGGTCCATGCAATTTGGCTAAATGATTCTGGCCATCATTCAACTTAGAAGAGTGAGGGCATCTACTGGCCGAAAGGAATTACTTTGGGTTACAGCTTCAGACTGAAGGTACTTTGTCGGACAGCTCTGCATGTGAAGTCACAATGCCTTTGGCATGGCAATGTAACATCACATTAATTTGCAAATGTATGCAACAAAAACCTCTGTTTTCATTGCAAATTGTTTGGTGTAGACTTTGTGCTAACTTTGCTTTAAAAGCTAGTTGCAAATTTATCACAGCGGTGCCATTGTTATATTGCAAACGTTAATTTTATTATTTCGCATTTTATTGGTCCATGATTTTTTTTAATCCCTGGAATTCAGCTTTAAGACAAAGTATAATTTAAAACTAAATAATCATATTCTTACAGATACTCAGATATAAATGGTTCTCTTTTAGCTTTTGATATTCAGGGCCAAAAAAATTAGACAATGTGAGTCAACCAAAATAACCTTGTTTTAGAAGCTTAGATTGATTCAATGACTGACACTTTAGAAGTTTCATGTCTGTATTTCAAAAGCCAGAGTATATTTTATTCCATGGTACTATTTTAGTTTTTCTTGTAATTTCTTCCTAAATGACACCTCCTGTCAAAAAAAATATTTTATGCGGCTTATAAGTACATATATTTTTAAACTCTTTATCGGTGATTGCTATAATTAAGCAGAACATTATAATAGGTGATTTTATTTTTAAAACCAAAACTGAAGAATCTTGTGTAACAAAACATTTTACCTCTATCTCAGTTGACAAATTGTGGCACATTACAGCATATTGCTGAAAACCTTTCTATTGACAAGAGGCAGTCAGGCCTAGCAACCCTTTCATTCTTGTCTGTTATCTTAGAATCAATTGCACAGCCTGGTGCACTGATTAATGACTGGAGAGAGTTCTGCAGAATTTGACCCATCTGGTCACTGAGGAAACCCACCCCATGGGCTTCTTATCGATTTACCAAGAACTTTCTTCAACACAGAGGTGACCTCAAAGATTTCACCTGGCTTGATATTTTAAGAAATGGTTGTCTCTGTATTATGGTCTAAAAGGAATAAAAGTAACCTTAAGACTAGTAGATACTCAGCTTTATTTTTAATTTAGATCTTATAGTTCAAGTGAATCTATTTTATAATCAAAGAAAAGATCACAGGCTTTATAGGTCACAGTCAATATTCTCTACAGCTGTGACTGGTTTAGTTGCTATGTACCTAGTTTTTACAGTTCATTTTAAAACACAACGTTTTTTTTAACCAACAATCTGCGCAAACTATTAATAAAGTCATTGTTGTGGTATTGATAGCTAGTATATTACAAATTGCTTAAAGCCAAACTCTAGGGAAAATGATAATTTACACACCCAGCTGGATGTATAAATTATCATTTAAAAGCAGCATGTTATGTGCTGCTGCAGAATATAAAAATCTTACCTTGCAGCACGCAGGCTCTTGCACATAATGCAGTTCTTCTGGGCACTGTGGGGAGTGAGGGACACCACTTAAACAGTGAAGTGCTTGAATTGCATCACCCATGCCTCCTCACTACTTGCCCATTCACAAAATACTTTGTATTTTTTCCAAAAAATAAAAGGCGTTATGAGATTGGAGGGGGCAGGAATGTGACATCATCTCTTCTACCAATCACAGAATGCCATGTATTATTTGAAAAAAAGGCATTTTGTAAATGTACAAGTAGTAAGGAGGAGCGGGTGATGCGACTGGAGCACTTCGCTGCTCAAGTCGCATCCCTCACTCTCCACAGTGCCTGGAAGTTTGGTGTTATGTATAGAAGCCACCAGCTGCAAGGTAAGATTTATACTTTGCAGCAGCCCTTGACATATAACATGCAGCTTTTTAATGATAATTTACACGCCCAGTGCGGTGTGTAAATTATTATTTTCTTCCAGAGTCTGGCTTTAAAGTGTATCTGTGTCCAAAACTGATTTTTAGTTTCGATAGAATGCAAAATGGCCAGTTCCCCTATCAGGTTTTCCCCTCACTTTCTGTGCTGGAGAAAATGTTTGACCAGACTGGAAGTTATGGAAAAATCAAGCAAAAATAAAATGCTGACAGGTGTTATAACACTCCCCTCCTTTACTTCTCTTTTTGCTGCTGTTAGGCTAGGTTCACACCTGGGCGATCCATGACCGGATCGGAGTTGCCCACCACAGCCAATCGTGTTGTGGTGGTTTAATTTGTAAAGGCACCGTAGTCGCGCCGGGCGGTAACCCGCAGCAATTCCGCCTGTGCAAGTGAACATGATCACGGCTAAAAAAGGTACTTGTACCTTTTAATACCAATTGCAGCACGGATGTAATACTGTTAAAATCAATGGGGCCGTGCAGCAACCGTGTGCTACTGCACACAAAGCAACCGCTGTGTGCAGTAGCACACGGTCGCACGTTCCCGGGACACGCACCCAGGGTATCGCTCAGATCTGAACCTAGCCTTATAGAAATTTGCACTCATTTCCTGTCCTCGGAACACCCTTTTTACCAGATGGGAAGTGAAGGAATCTCTCCAACAAAGCCTTCAAAGGTAGTAAAACTTGAAGGGAGTTTCAATCATTACTTACTCTATCCAAAACTAAAACAAATAAATACAATAAAAAGGTTTTTGCTATAGATAAATGTAGAAAATAATAAGTACCATCAAATTTGCTCCAATGAATATTCACTTGTATCTCTAACCTCTGAACACTGCTCAAAAAAAAAGGCAGGCAGAGGGTACAAGACTAGTCACAAGTATTATCTGCAGTTTCCCCGCAGCTAATCTTTCCACACTATTGATTCACCATGTCTTGTTCTGCACTGTTTCTCAGTGTGGAGGCAGCCATCTTGGTAGTGGCAATATTAAAACTACCTGCAAGGACAACAATGAGCAGCACAGTAGCAATGTCACCAAATCTCACTACAAATCTCTTTATACTAGCAGTCAGAGGCAGAAGTGCCTTAGATCTCACACACAGATATACAGCTATGAGGCTACAGAACAGGAGTGCCCAGACATACTCACATAACAGAAAGTGAACTGCTATTTTTCAGGAGGAATTTCAGATGAAAGGTACATGTTTCAGGGTACTTTTTATGCACAGTTAACATTTCTAGATTGTCCAAATAACAGAGCACATCTTCACGTTTTTACTTTACTTAAAATCATGGAAAAATTCCTACTTAATGAGTTACTACACATGTCACATTTTTCTTTCCATCAATAGACACATCTAAAAGGGGTGTCTGAATGAAAATGTGATGAAATAATAAAAAAAATGTTTAGACAGTTTCCCTGCAGATAAGTAGATCAAGAGTCAATCTCAACTTAGTTCAACTCTGAAGAAGTTGGTTTCACCAGATAGTAAGTAAGGAAAAATCGTCAATAGCGACACAAAGATAAAACATGTTTATTTTTTTTAATAAGGGGAAAGTTAAAACCCTTTTAGCATTTTGCTGTCTGTGTCCCTGTTGCCAATTTTTTCCTTAGTTCCTGTCTGGTAAAACTGTTGTCCCCATGACAAAAAGTGACGGGAAATCTCCCTAATGGAGCCCTGGATAGAAATAGAAACGTAAAATAAATTTTAATCCTTACCCACTCACAATCTAAAGCTAGAAATGGCACATTGGCTGGACATATAGCCTTAGACACAAGCAGACTCAGAAGGAAATACTTCTAAATACCTCCATATATTGAAAGACCTTGACCAAAGCATTAAAAGGAAGCAAATAAGGTACTTTTCCTGTTTCTGTTTATATTTCCACATTTTTGAAAAATAACATTGTTTACAAATGTTTTATGCTATTGTCTCTAAACAAAAAAGATTGTAATGCCTGCAATGGTTCTTCCTCTTATGACAAATGTGGCCTGAGTCAGAAAGTATTCTCAGCTAATATCTGACAAAACCAACCTACTCACTGATGGATTCCAGAGCGTTTGGAGTGAGTTACTCTGTTGTATTTGGGTAAAAAGCTCTTTTTTTCATCTGCCACAGCTTGCACATGAAAAAGCACATCAACTGTGCTTTGTTATGGTCCATATTGTGGCTGCTTAAAGCTTTGCTTTGCTCATTGAGGCGGTAAACCTTTGTATGGAAATATTGTTGACCAACTTGTAAATAGGAAACAATCCTTTCTAGCAAGTTGTTTCATTCTTTATTCTGAAACCTGGAGACATTTAGCAGTGTGTATGCTCATTTTCTAGCCCCCTATCAGGAGAGTAAATACCAATGCACATGGCTTTGCGGTCGCTATTTTTTATGAGCCCAGGAGTAAGGTTACCAAAATAGAATCTGGGGACACACTGCTGGCCAAGCCCACTTTCAATCACACCAACAAAATCATCCCTCATTTCAATCAGTATTTATATAGTATAAACAATATGTAAACGCTGGCAGTACCCATAAGAAATAAATCACCTATCTTTACAGTTAAATTACCAAAACAGTGTCTCTGCATTATAACTGACCTCCGCACTCTGCATTACATTACTGACCTCCATACTGTGCGTTACATTACTGACCTCCGCACTCTGCGTTACATTGCTGACCTCTGCACTCTGCATTACATTACTGACTTCTGTACTCTGCGTTATAACTGACCTCCACACTCTGTGTTACATTACTGACTTCCGCACTCTGCGTTACATTACTGACCTCCGCACTCTGCGTTACATTACTGACCTCTGCACTCTGCGTTACATTACTGACCTCCGCACTCTGCATTACATTACTGACCTCCAGACTCTGCGTTACATTACTAACCTCCGCACTCTGCGTTACATTACTGACCTCTGTACTCTTCGTTACACCACTGACCTCTGCATTACATTACTGACCTCTGCACCCTGTGTTACACTGCTGACCTCTGTACTCTGCGTTAAATTACTGACCTCCGCACTCTGCATTTCATTATTGACCTCTGCACTCTGTGTTACACCGCTGAACTCTGTACTCTGCGTTATAACTGACCTCTGTCCCAATACTTAAAACTGATATCGTCACTTACATTTTTTAAACTGAATTGGGTGTCTTAGGGTCGGCGTTACACAATGCCTGCTTACGGCGCTTCTGTTACCCGCACATCTCCCCTTCGGAGACCCTCCGCACCCCTCCTGACACCCCCTGCCCAAGACATCACGCCAGAACCCTGGAGTAGAGCGGCAGCACAGAGTATGTAGCAAATTCATATACTATTATTCTTCATTGCTCTATGTTGTGCTGGGATTTGTTGTGCTCTATAGCTGATGGTAATAATCTGCATTGCTGTATAATGTATTGTTGGGATTTGTAGTCCTTTATAGCTGGTGGTATTCTGCATTACTGTATAATGTATTGCTGGGATTTGTAGTCCTCTATAACTGGTGGTATTCTGCATTTCTGTGTAATGAATAGCTGGGATTTGTAGTCCTCTATCGCTGGTGATATTCTGCATTGCTGTATAACATAGGTGATTATTTACACAGCCCTGGTGTTTGCTGTAATTCCTTAAACTATAAAGATACGTTTTTGAGAGTTTTCCTCTCTTTCTCAGATCTGAAGCAACACCTGAGGAAGAAAGGAAAACTCTTGAAAGCTTGTCTTTTAAGTATTAGGTTTGTACAATAAAAAGGTATCATTGCATACCGCATTACTCTCATATTTTGTAATCTTATATCGATATACTTATTTCGTTTTTTTCAGTGGTATGATTTAGTGGCGAAAATTAATAGTGCCCCCCCAGTTTTGACTGTGGTATCGCATGTGCCTCCCCCCCCCTATATATTGTTCCTAGAGTCGCCACTGCTTGAGCTATAGTGCTTTGCAGGGACTGTTTCGTACCTTTGTCTGCTGTAGAATGACAGGCTGCTCTGTGTACCGAAGAGGACTGAGCGGCACCTATTGCCCCTGTGCCTTCTTCTATTGCCAATCTTCTGCTTTGTCTCAGCCCCCCCTGCTTGTCCCGCTCAGGTACAACATACAACTGCAAATCCCCTACATGCAGCCGATTCCTAATGCTGCTTAGGTTTGGAAAGATTATTGGCTCCCCTGAACCCACAGCATGAAATAGTCAGGTGACTCATTCCTCTGTAAAAATCATCCAAAACTGGTGTGGTGGGAAGGGAGGGGGTCACAGACAGCATGCTACATGGGACAGATAACTGACTGTCCCATTGACTGCCCTCCACAGGACCCAATGTTTACAAGAAGGAGGCTGTCCGCATGGCTGCCTGGCTGCAATTTAAAGACTCCACTTTTTATTTGGCTATTTTTGTCCCAAAATATAATTAGCAGTAAAATAGCATCATATTTTGTCACAAAAGCTGATATATTTTAGAAATAGTGCAGCGTTTTTGTACACTGGGTGTGGAAATAGACTGGAAGCACCTGGGAGGTATTTTGTCAGCAGGAAGCTTTCACTTTCTACAAAAAATAGTATGCTTGTAATATGCCATTTGTTTACCCACTTAATACACATTACCGCCCCACCGTTTCCTCTAAAGGCCAGCTAATGTGAAAAAAATGCACACATGCCTTAAAAATGCTGTGAGTTGCGAGACTATGGATTACTCATTACCTGAGACTCTAGATGTAAAGCGAATTGATTTACAGCATTGCACAAATTGATTCGCTCATTCCTATTTCTTAGTAACATGTCTACTGCCGCTTTTACTTTAAGCAAACATTTGACAAATGTCATTAAAAAAACTGCATTTTTGAGCTAGAAGCCACAGTCACATAGCAGATTTTTCAAAGTAATTTTATTAGAGCAGGAGTATTTTAAATAACGATTTTAAATTGTTATTTAATATTTTATCTTTTAATTTTTGTTGACAAATGGGCTATTGAAAATTTTAATTGTATAGAAGCAGAATATAAGGCTTTAATTACAGGAGGGAATGCTTTATAGGGAAGTAATAGTTTTTTCTATATTTGTGTTTAGCTTTTATTTTTATCATTGGTAGTAAAGAAGGGGCAGGGTTGCTATTGATATTTTTGATCCAATATGGCCATGGCGATATATAGTCAATGATGTTACCAGCATCTCAACCACTTTGTTTACAGTCGGCTGTTGGCAGGGGGAATTTCCTGTATGACAGCTGAAGAGGTTGGTAGGGATGCATCACTGGTTGATAGGATCTGTTGACTTCCTAGTGACCAGTGAGGTGTGGGAAGTTGTCACATTTACCAGTAATACTGTGAAAAACAATATTGTGCCGAGCTAATAATCATACATATCTAATAAATTGAAACATATATAAATGAGTCACATATATGAGCCTTCAAACAAATGAGGCATAGAAAATATCTACACAAAGACAAAAAAAAGCAATATAGACAAAAAAAAGTCCCAAGGAAAAAACAAAAGCAAACAATGGTGATTGTGCAAAAAAATTCCTCAGATGATTCGCAGCCAATCTGCATATAACTCTCAGGTGGGGATAATCACACAATGCAGGCAGACCTTCACCTCCACCAAGTGAGTGATTACATCACGTGAGTGCTCACCTGGGGAGGTAGACCCACAGAGCTAGGTCAAATGCGCTTTTTCCCTTCTTAATGGGGGAGGGAAGCCCATGCACAGAAAAGGCGATAAGGTCTCTTCAGATCACAGGTACCAGTATAAATCCAGGTGGAAAGAGAAAAAGGACAAGGGCATAGTGCGTAACGTCCAATAAAATACAATTTATTAAATAAAAAATGCGTACTCACAATGGTGTAAACAGTACAGGCATTGGGTATTGCTGGATCAGACCAGCAGGGCAAATGGCAGCAAAGCGATAAACAAACCTGTTCGTCCGGCTCAGCTCAGTGCAGTGACATCAGAAGCTCTGTCAAAACGTCAAAACACGTGACTTCATCAGGGATTTTTCACATTTTCCAGATATTTAGTTATATCCTTAGTGCTTGGTAGCTCTTATTTCCACATTACACTTACTGGCGCTGATCACCTTTGTTCATTACCTATTGTTTATTACCAGTAATACTGATGGTCAATTTAGAATCTCCCTAGGGTGAGGTTCGGATTGATGTTTGGTGTTTTTTTGTTCACCCATTTGCCAAGTGCTGAACGAGCAAATTTTGGATGGGAATCAGGATGTAGCATTCATATATCTCACACAATGATCATGTCAAACTTTTTGTTGTTGTTTTGGATAGACTGGATTATTATTATACAGTCTTGGCAGGAGCGAAGGGGATGGTTAGGGTGATACTTTGAGATGAGGTTGTAAATATAGCCGGGGCCAAGTTGTAGATGGCTTTGTAAGTGGTTGTTAATATTTTGAATGTTATCCTTTAGGCGATTGGAAGCCAGTTGAGTGATTGACAGAGGGGGGGTTGCAGACACAGGTTGGTTAGGTCAGTGCTCCCCAACCTTTTTATCGCCGCGGACCGGTCAACGTTTGATAATTTTACCGTGGCCCGCTGAGGGGGGGACGTTGATTGTTTATATTTTAGATTGGAATCACCTGTCCCGATAAATCCACATTTCAAGTAGGACTCATGGTATTGTCTGTTAAAAGTTACATGTTTCTTTGATGTTGAAGGCCCTTCTTCTGTCTCTTCACTGGGCCTTTTCTTTTTCCAAGGAAACGTTCTAACTATGTCTGTTTCGTACTCATTGTTGCTAATTTGTGGGTTAAATTTGAACAACCACAATATACACGTACACCAAGCACTGTTAAACATGAGAAAGTACCGGTGAACAGAGAGAAGAGCGATACACACCTTCTCTTTACCAAAGCTACAACGCCACTGCCGCTTGCAGCCGCTCAGCTTCAGACGTCACCTAAAACCGCCCGATAGCACGATATTTTGCGCATGCGCGGTATTGGTGCGGCTTTAGGTGACGTCTCTCAGCTCCCGGTTAACCTCTCATCCTGGAAAGTCGGACAAACCCCAGAGAAATACACCACAGTAAATAAAATGGAAATAATTGAATGTTCCTTGGGCGGCCCGGTACCATTTGATCCACGGACCGGTACCGGTCCGCGGGCCCGGGGGTTGGAGACCACTGGGTTAGGTGGATGAGTCTAGCAGCAGTGTTCATGATAGACTGAAAGGGGGATAGCCTGTGTAGAGGTAAGCCAATGAGGAGGAAGTGGATAGATTAGAACCCCTGTCTGCTTTTCACTGATATCTAGGACTGTATAAGAGTGATTTCTCCTCACTCCCTGTTCCACTAACAACAGTTTTACCAGACAGTAACTCTGCAACAGGGAAACAGACAGCAACAAAGATCTGAGGGTCCTAGTCTTCTCTTAATCTACAAAAAAAAAAGATTTTTGTGTTGCTGTTGGAGAATTACCTTCATTTTGTGTCTGGTAAAACCATTGTCAGGAGAACACAACCTGAGAGGAAATCTCTCTGATAGAGCATCAAACAGCAGTTAAAACAAACTGGGCTTTTGACCCTTCCCCGCTCTATTCAAAATAAAAAATAAAGTTTTGACTGGTCATACACTTTAAACTGAATAACAGATACAATATACCTGCTACAAATATTTCTCACTTTTGCTAGAAATCACATCGGACTCCGGGATGACAGCAAAACTTACTGCAGATTAATTGCCAGTAGAAATGACAATAACATAATCATCACTGGGATTCACATATACTTGGATGACAGACAGTTCAGCTATGACAGGCTGCTGCTCTAGTGCCCTTTTTACATGTTAGCCTGCAACAGAAAGCTCATTGCTTTTAAAATTGTGACAGCTTCTGGTTGTTCTACACCAGTTGACAATCTTGCAATAGTGACCTAATATTCAATTGATATAGTATGTGTGTACCTTGAGAGTGGAGCAAAGTTGGTCCACAAAATTGAAGTAGGACAACTTCCCCTTACTGCTTCCACATGCTGCTCTCTGGAGGATAATCCCACGGGGGCTCGATGTTCGAGTCGAGCAAGAGTTTGACTCAAACATCGGCGAACATACAAACTGTCATGGCATTCGGTGGGCTGTTCGCCCGCCGCGCCCCACAAGACACTGCACACCGCACAGTGCCTTGTGAGCCCTGATTGGCTAAAGCCTTGCATCTGACCAGAGGTCAGGTGCAAGACCTTGCCCAATCTGGGCACAATACTCTGTAAGAGCCATGATTGGGCAAAGTAATGATGACTTTGCCCAATCATGGCTCACCTGTCAGATGCTGTACAACTGTAAACAGTTGGGCGGAGCCAGCTAGCTGTCACCACTAGCTCGGCCCAATTGTTTAGATTTTGCCGGCATCTGTCAAAATGACATTCTGTGGCGGGAGTTCGCTGCGAGCGGACAGGTCGTCGGACATCGTTTTTTAAAATAATTTTTTCTTTTTTCTTGCTTTATTTTTCATTTCGTTGAGTTGTTGTCGCTGGGAACAACGCTGGTTGTTGTGATTGACCCTGGATTACGTTGGGTTTTTAAAAAAATAAAAGACTTGTCAAAAACATGTCTTTTGTTTTTTTTTCAATGAAATTATTTTTTCAAATGTCTAGCCTTTTGTTTTTAAACTTAAATTTAACTTTTTAGTGAATGGGTTACTTACTTACAAGGGGAGGCCTGATCTGGGTGCCCCTTTATTAAAGGGGTACCCTGATGTGAATAAGCCCCCTGTCCGCACCACCACAACCAACGCCCCAGGGCTTGTGGGGAAGAGGCCCTTGTCCCCATCGGTACGGGGACAAGGTGCTTTTCCAGGAGCGGCCCTGGGAAAGCACCCTCCCAGTGCCAAGGGCATGTGGCCTGGTATGGCAGGGAGGAGGGGCGCTCGCTTGCCCCCCCCATTCCTACCCTTCCAGGCCTCTGCTCGGATCAAGAGTCTGGTTGGGAATTTTAGGGGGGACCCCACATCTTTTTTTCCCATTTTTGGGGGTGGTGTTACTCCTTAAAATTCCTACCAGACCTTAAGGGCCTGGTTTGACTTTGAAGGGGAACCCCACACAATTTGTTTTTTTTTAAATGTAACTTGAGGTCCCTCCTAAAATTCCTACCAGACCTAAAGGGTCTGGTATGACTTTTGGGGGGAAACCCACACTTTTTTTCTTTTTTTTTAAATGGGGTCCCTCCTAGCCTTCCTACCATACTTAAAGGGTCTGGTATTGTTTGGGAGGGGGAACCGCACGCTTTTTTTCTTTTTAAATGTCATTTTTTTCTTTATAAAGTTCATTTTTGCTGCAGCAGGTTCAATACATTGTACAGATGTGCCAATTTACAGACAGTTTAAGGGGACCCCCCAGGCACGATATTTAAAGGAATTTTTCATGTATATTGTTTCACTTTAAGTGATGTTAAAATCATTGCTCCTTTAAAAACTTTATTTTTTAAAAAGCTTTTTTTTTCATTGATTCCTGTCCCCCAGGGCAGTACCCGAATCCCAATACCCTTTTATGGCCAATACCTTGCATATAAGCCCTCTTAAAGGGGACAATTGATTTTCAAAGTTCTAGCCCCATAGACTTGAAATGAGTTTGAGTTGAAATTCAAACTTTTTCGAACTGAACACGGGGGTGTTCGGCCCATCACTAATATGCATAATGCTTATTTGTGCCAAGCTGTGCCTTCCATTCTGAATTGTACATCAATACATCTTCTCAGCGGACTTGCATTGCAGCACAGCACAACATGCAGCTATGCATTAATATGTGTTTAAGTTTGCTGCCAAATATGCTGCATACACAATCTTTGGTCCGTTCAAATGAATGGGATGCCCTAACCAAACGCATGTTAAACCAACATGTATTAACACATGTGCGCACTGCAGTGCACAAAGCTGGTGTAATTGGGCCCTTGCATAGAAAATGCTTTCATTTGCATAAGTTTATTATGCTATCTAGACTATTACTTAAAGTGACATTAAACCCTCCCATTTTTTCCCCTTTGTAATCATGCTTAAAGTACTTAGCTTAAATGATGCCTCTTGAATCAATCATCTTCTTCCTTCCCGTTGCTTCCAGCAGTCCCTCCAGTGTTGGTGCCAGTCTCTGATTCAGCTGTCTCTTCCTGTCCCACAGTGTCTGTCCGCGTGCACGCTCGCGACTGCCTGCATTTACTTCTACTGAGTCTCTTCTCTTCTCTCTGCCGGTGTTATAGACTGCCCATGCGCCCGCCCACATCATCCTCCTTCATGGCCATCTGGGACCTGTGTACTGCAAGCGGGAGCATGCGGCGGAGTATTTACCTGTTTGGTAAAAAAAACTTTAATTCTACTTTAAGCTTGTTTTAAAAATATTGTTAGGTTTGGAATAAGTAACATGGTTGCTGCTTAGGAGTCAAAAGTATTCAGATTTATATAGGGAATATTCT